>NC_091159.1:48508680-48573680 GCF_040958095.1 Procambarus clarkii | reverse complement strand
CGGTTCCACTTCCACGAAACCACCTTCAGCCCTACAGTATCCTCATTCTTTGGAGTGTGTGTGGGCCTTTTCTAGTCATCGTAGAATGACTTCACTGTTTTCTTCTTGCTTCACTGATGGCCAGTCTTCTCTCAGGTCCCGGTTGTCAATCTTTATATATAATGACTTTCTCGTAATTTAACGCCCTCCGCGTTACGAAGAAATTAACTGAAGACAAGTCATTTTTATCAATGTTTATTTTATTTACGAATCGTTTATCGGTTGTTTTCAGTGGTTTTCTGTAATTTGTGACTCCTGTAAACTAGTTGAAGAGTTCAGTAACTGGTTCAGAACATACAAGATGACGCCGGTAACAGGAACCTGCAGTAGGCAGCCTCCTCCTGTATCTCTTTAGTATACCGTAATGGAGGAAGTTGCATACAAATTATAACGAGTGTTGTATATAAATCAAACAACTATTTCTTATTTTCGTCGTTCGTGCACTCTATTAAGTTACAATGAGATAGATTACTTGGTAACGTTTAGACAGGCGGAGCGTGAGTGACTGTATCCACACACCTTGTTTTCTCTCACAGCTAATAACTTATTTTTTTCTGAATCAAAATAACATAACTGTGCCTAAGACTCTTAAATAATAATATAATAATATATTGGAAAAAATGTTGATAAGTTTTTGTTGTACATGATCTCATGCAAGTTCCAACAACAAAGGGTTATTATATATATATATATATTATATATATATATTATATATATATATAAAACCATTTATATGGTATATATATATTGTATATTATATGGTATATATATATGTATATATATATATATATATATATATATATATATATATATATATATATATATACAGGTGTAAACTGCTTCTCAGTGTAAGTTTACTTGCTGGTTGGTTAGAAAGCACTTAACTGTGGTTGTCTTAATCCTCCAAAAGATGATAGATGTTAAGCAACATTTTGGTACGAGTACGTAGGTCTTAAGGCGTAACAAACATGGGAGGCATTAAGCCCACCACAATATAAATTACAGACCAAGAAGTGTGTGTACTTTAGTCCTGAACATATCCCAGGACTAAAGTAAACTCTCGGTGTATATCCAATAAGAAGCGGAAGGGAGCCTGTCCGCGTACACATCCCTTGGATCATCATATATACCTACATACAAATATTCCTCCTTATTTGAAAGTTATCAGTAAATTACTGTAATAAAATTAATGAAATTTAATATACTAAATTTACCACGGGCTCACCATAGCCCGTGCTTCTTAGAACTTTGTTCCAGGTAGAGAATCTTTAACAACAATTAAAATATAATTGTTCTGTTTAAATTAAAAATAATTAATTTGCATGATAATTGCATTAAATAAATAGTAAGGTAAACCTCTCAGGGGATTTTACTAAAGTTATACCTTATAAACATGAGTTGACATACATTCATGTTGACCTTTTAGGGCATTCAAGAGCAGGGGACAATAGAAAATGGGAATCCGATTTGCTCATGGGTAAGTTAGCTATATTATTCAGCCGCTCGGTCGGCGTCTCTTCAAATTTTTACATTATCACTTTGCAGCTTTCTCGTAACAACAATATTTCATACGAATTTCATAATGCTTGTGTTTTTGTAACCCTTTCTATTACCACCCACGGGATAGGTATCGGGTGCATAATTAAAAACTGGAGAAGAAATAAAGTTGATGTACATAGAATGTTATACGTAATTTACCACTGACCTGTGGTCAAGTCGTGCAACTTCTCTCTTAATAAAGCTACTTTTCTCCACAAGCTCTCCTCCTGTACCCACTCACTGCACTGGGCTTTCTTTGCTTAATATATGATTAGATCTAACCACACGTCAACATGGGTAAAACATTTACATTGCATAAAACGTAACATTTACAAAACAAAACTGTGAGACACACACACGCACACTCGCGCGCGTGTGTGTATTTACTATTTGTATCTGCAAAATCGAGCTATTATCTCTTGGACTCCGCCTTTCTATAATAATAATAATAATAATAATAATAATAATAATAATAATAATTTTTATTTAGGCAAAGGTACATACATAAAGAGATTTTACAAAGTTTGTTGGCTTTATAGATAGAGCTAGTACATACAATGCCTAAAGCCACTATTACGCAAAGCGTTTCGGGCAGTTTCTAACGGCGTTTCGGCGTTTCTAACCAATTTATTTTTCCTCTATTATGTTTACTACATATATTTATATCACACACGCACACACACATCTCCAGGAAGCAGCCCGTAGCAGCTGTCTAACTCCCAGGTACCTATTTATTGCTAGGTAAACAGGGGGCATCACGGTGAAAAAAATTCTGCCCACTTGTTTCTGCCTCTGCCGTGGATCGAACCCGGGCCTTTAGGACTACGACCCCCAGAGCGCTGTCCACTCAACCATGAAGCCCCCTGTTTCCGCTTTCACCACTTCGTTTACGCGTCCTGTCTCCCGGCTTCGTTAGGTCCAAGGTTATCTGGGCAAGGTCATCGAAGCGCAACATCATCCACTTTCCAAGTACGAAGCTTGGGGCGACAGGCGCGGCATCACTTGGCTATGTGCGTGTGTGTCTTTTTCTGTGATGGGTACCTTTACACAGTTCTTGCTATCCCAACCTCAACGGAGGCGAGAAATATACAAGCGCAAACTTGGGATTTAAGACATACGTGACAACTTTTTTGAAATCCACCATTAGGCAACTGGGGGATTTCAATAATGAAATCGATAAGCCGCCGACTTCCTGTCCTCATCGAGGCCACTATAGTAGCCCCTCGGGTAAATCAGGAAAATACGCAAACATGGTCCGGTTCGGCCGGTGGTGGACTCTTCAAAAGTATTCGGAGAAGAAAGGGGTGAATATAGGCGGTCAAGTGATGTAGGTTAGCTGGGCGAGTCAGGACTACTGTCAAGTGATATAAGTTAGCTAAGCTTGTCACGGCTACTGTCATGTATTGAGGGCTACTTTCACGTGTTGTAGGCAAGTTGGGCTTGTGACAGCTGCGTCTCTGCTACTCTCCAAGACCAGCTAGCATCTTATTATCTATACAACCGTCGGATAACTTATTGTCATGAATTATTTTTTATTACATTAAGTATATAGGGGTGAACTTGGGCAAGTACATCAGCAGTCAGATAATAACCTGTACCACAACGGCAAAAAAAAGTTAACGCTATTATATTCCTTTGAATATATATATATAATTAATATATGCTAACGCATATGTAATTTGGTTTAACCCTATTTTCGTAAGATAAACCACCACATAGGTTCGAATCCTTATCACGGCTCCTACGGATTTTCTCATTGATACATCTTATTAGTATGATTATTCTCATTGCCTATTTCCATAGTCTCGCCTGTAGCTGAGATGAAGTTGTATAAACATCTCTGCTGCTTACCATCTACACACCTAAACCTTACGCAAATATGCGATACCGAATTATTAGGAAACAGTTGTTATCACCTAATTACTTCCTCTTGGGGACAATATTTTAAAAATGTTACTGCAGTCTTCAAGGCAAGACAAGATGTACGAGAGATGGGGTTTAACTTTTGCATGTTTTGTCATAAATGTATCAGATTCGCAAGGATAAACATACGTTTAAAAAAAAATAAAAAATGCGTTATATTAAAACAAAAAAATACGACAGAAGAAACAAAAAAACACTAATATTAACACCATTATATTATTGGTCGATAAAAGCCCTCAGTCGTTTTACTTATTAAAATGTACTTAGAGATACTATTTCTGAATAATTTTAGTATTTCTAATTTAGCATGCAACATATGTTTAAATCAACCCGTCCTCCGAGTTGACAGTACGATTTAATACTAAGTGTAATAAGTACACTTTCTTACTGTCATAAACAGTGCATAATTTCACTTATAGGGCTGTTACATTTACCCAACCCCCTCCCTCGATTTAATTCTCCTCGTTGTCTGTTAAGACAATCAAAATTTTAGTGTGATGTGTTCAATTACAATTTACAATACACAAGTTTTAAATATCAGGAATTTATTTTTCAGGTTTATTAAACAATATAAATTTTATACAAAATTTTAAAATATCCTGAGTTATTTTACAATTTATTGATATATTTTAGTTTTGTTTTATTAGTTTTATAAAACTGTAATATAAATATAGCTATAGGTTAAGTACTAATTGTAATTAAGAAGCAATAAAATTATTATCTTTAAAAACTACGACGGTTAGGTGAGGTTGTGGTTTTCTATTCAGTTTTTCAGGTAAACTCAAATATTCACAATATATTTGACTACGATTTAATACTAAGTGAAAATAAGTACAATTCCTAACTGCTATGAATAGTAAATAATTGCACTTATTTGTCTTCTTACATTTACCACCCCATTTTTGGAGGACGGGCTGGTTTAAATATATGATAGTGTTCTGGTTGGAAGGCTTCGTCAGCCTTTATATGCAGAATATATGTAGTCTCTCAGTAGCCCGTCCTCTCGAGCTGTCACACGTCACAAATATGATGTATTAAATGTCCATAACCTCCCCTAACAAGAACCCACGAATTGAAAACGTAACAGCCCCTCAATGTAGCGAGCCAGTATGAATTAAAATACATCATTTGTTGATGTTGGGGATTTTTACGCCAAAATACGGTGTTACCTTGAGGTTTTTCCGGGGCTTAGCGTCCCCGCGGCCCGGTCGTCGACCAGGCCTCCTCCTGTTACTCGATAGGACAAGTTGCAGCCTCTACTACGCCAGTCTGTTCTCCTGAGTTGTCACAACGGACAAAATACAGGCTACTAAGACGAAGGAACCAATGCCACATAAGCAAACCAACCAACGCGTAGAAAACGGATGTTTATGAGCTGCTACTTTTCATAGTACACCGTATTTTGTCCGTTGGGGATCAAAGCTTACAAAATGCGGTATAATATTTGAGAGAACATATTAACCACACTGGCAGATCAGTCACCGTTTTACCACCCACACCCCTCTCATCGCAGCTGTATAAGTGTATATGCAAAATTAAGGGAGACTAATCAGAATAAGCATATGCAAAAATAGTAGGAAACGGAAGCAAATGGATAAGAACACAAACTAAGAAGGATTCATAAATATTAAAACTATGTTGATGTATTCATAAGCAAAGTACTATCAAAATTGAGGTTAATTTAATATAACTGACTCCTGCTGACTAACAATTCAAGACAATACAAAACATGAAAGACAAACTAAATATATATAATTGGGAATACAAAATCTAGAACAAAGAAATAAAATAATGGAAAAGAACAGGAAAAGCAAATAACTAATACTTCCCATTGTAAGCAGCCAGAAAACTTAAGAGCTATAACATGCATCTCATACCTTCTTGAAAGCAGGGGCTGCAAACCTTCCTATGAAACACAGGTTTGCTCCCGCCTTGATTATGTACCATTCTCCTGCACTGTCTGCCCTCCTTCATTTATTAGAAATTTGTACAAAGTGGAGAACCATGCGGCGAGGCTCATATTTGGTCCGACACATTCTTATTGGACTGGTCAGAACATCAGCGCCTTCAACATTGACGAGATGTTGGTGGACTTACTGTAAAACATTCAGTAAGTTAACATTCTCAAGGTTCCCCACCAGGCTTAACTTCGTGAACAACCAAAAGTTGGCACCCGTAACACAAGACGCTCAGCCATCAACAAACTCATGCAGGCAATACCTTTCTCAATAACAGCACTTCATCAGCGATCATTCATGCGTAGACTGACTCGCATCTGGAACTTGTTCGCTCAAGAGCGTAGATCCGCGTAAACTATGAAGACTATGACAAGCAGTTGTTTCCTGACTCATCCCGTTCATTACATGAATTACTAAACAATAAATTTAGTTTGCTTCTTATGGATATAAATAATTAGCTCATCAAATAAATGAGAGTCTAGGGTCAGACGTTAGATGAAGTGTTTTAAGATAAGTTTTTAATTTGCAGTTTCATTAGGAACATCAGTGACAATATTAATGAACCCCCTTAATGAGAGAGAGAGAGAGAGAGAGAGAGAGAGAGAGAGAGAGAGAGAGAGAGAGAGAGAGAGAGAGAGAGAGAGAGAGAGAGAGAGAGAGAGAGAGATTATAGACAGAGAAAATATGTAAATATATAATCAGAGAACTCAATAGAACCATGAAATTGCATCCATGCTTCTGATCTTCGAGAGCCCATTAGCATATTTTTTCCACGAGATATGATGGCCGTAGTGTTTGGGTGTTTACACATGGGCGAGTCGAGCACTTACATGGCCAGTGTGCACAAGGGACGGAAAGAAACTAAGCAAACATCACCCAGGCAAAGCTCTGAAGGAAAAAGTAAGCGTGCAGCCTACTTTACTCACAAGCATACAGCATACACACTCAGACTCAATCAGCAGAGAGAGAGAGAGAGAGAGAGAGAGGAGAGAGATTACTCGCAAGATAGCCATATTGATCATGCATATTGATCCACATGTGGAGAAATAATCAGTGACTGCGTGTCCTTCTCACGTCAGAAATGCCAATGAGGTTTAAAGACCAGATGTGAGCCTCCTTGAGAGTTATGACGGGACGCTTTAATGTCAACTTTTCCTCGCTGGTTTGTGTTCAATCTTCTGTATAAATATGCAAATATTGCGCTTTAAAAATATAGTTTTATCTACGCAAATTGCATATTATGTTGTTGTCAGTAATATTTTACATCTAAACTCTAGTTTAATCATATAATAAGGACTTCAGTTGTGATCAAGAATCACAGGTTTGCCCAATTTATACTCGGGGATATATACACCGTGGGATATACATACACACACATATATATAATATATATAAGATATATACCACTTTAGCAAGATATATACCTCTCTTCCCAGTGGGATATACATACACACACATATATATAATATATATAAGATATATACCTCTTTAGCAAGATATATACCTCTCTTCCCAGTGCATATACACTGAGAGATTTCTTTAATTCTGGACAGTGTCTAGGACTAAAATATACTTGCTGATTGGTCAGTTAACACTAGTGGTGGCCCTAATAACCCTTTAGAGGTTGATAGACCATAAGTCCAACACTAAACCAAACCAATTTGTATCTCCACATTAAGGGCAAGCCTAGTTGGCTATAAAAGAAAAAAAATATATTTGTTGGATATGAGGATATTATTGTTAATAATATAATATCGAGCATCGCATGAAGGCAATAAATGGTAAACTTTAGAAGATAATGTTAGTCAATATTTTTACTAATTGTATTTATATGTATCATTAAAATTACTGAAGGCCTATGTAGACTTAGCAAGATAATATGAACTTAAGCAAATGTTCACGTAAAATCACAATAGACATTAATTAGAAACAATTCATTATTATAATAATGCTTTGTGTCTTATTCAATAAAGCAGGTTTATTAAAATTAGCATTACTAAATAATGACTTCAGATTATTAATACCTATTTTTATTAAGAAATCATTCCATTTGCTCAATGATTGCATAAATTGTTTTCGGGTTGTGTAATCGTATTTTCCGTATCCAAAAAAAAAAACATTGATTTTTACTTCTAAATGTTACAATTTAGGTTACAAGAATTCCACATATATAATCCAAAATGTTACAGTTTATTTACCAACAGTTGTTGGCACGTAAAGCATCACACATTGCCTTTTACCTTTACTTATTAAGGTATTGAGGTGACCCTAATTACTCTCAGGCTGTTGATAAGCTTAACCCAACACCAAACTGATCTCTAACGTTCTTTATTTAGTGTCAATATTCGCTTTTTTTTTTTTTTTTTTTTTAGAGAGAGAGAGAGAGAGAGAGAGAGAGAGAGAGAGAGAGAGAGAGAGAGAGAGAGAGAGAGAGAGAGAGAGAGAGAGAGAGAGAGAGAGAGAGAGAGAGAGAGAGGGGAGAGAGAGAGAGAGAGAGAGAGAGAGAGAGAGAGAGAGGGAGAGAGAGAGAGAGAGAGAGGAGAGGAGAGAGAGAGAGAGAGAGAGAGAGAGAGAGAGAGAGAGAGAGAGAGAGAGAGAGAGAGAGAGAGAGAGAGAGAGACCAGTAACTTAGATATGCATTAATCACGAACATTTATATAAAATGCGAAGGGAAAATGTATGCATCATTGTTTTCTTCCAGCGAGAAATACCAAGTACAGGTTTCGAGGAGCTCAGAGAACCCATTAACAGGTTGTTGTATCTCTCTTTCCTTCTCTCACTGTCAAGTATGTGGAGAGAATGAGTCGAGTATGTTTGCGTTTCTGATCAACGAAGGTTGCTTGCATGCTTGCCTTTTCCTTCAGAGGAGCTTAACCTCAGTCGTATTTGGTGTACGGCAGACCTTCCCTCACACTGCCCTATAGTGCATATAGATATATGCTTATGGATGTTCAAATATCAGAAACTACGGGAACGTTGATTCCACGGAATCATTGATAGGTAAACGATAGGTATAGGTATTTTCTTTCTCAAATCAGGGCTGACAAACGCACTGATGACGATTATCCAGCTTGTCCATGATTATCCAGATTAATTAATGTAAACTCGGAGTATATACAAGAATAAGCTGGGTACAACTTTCCATGTACATAGTTATATTAAATCTTTGGCTTGGTGCCGGGCTTAACCAGCATATATATACTTAATATGTCATAAAAACAATTCATGACAATAATGACCTTGGTGTATATACACAGTGAAGCTGGCCACAGCTTTTTGGTATAAATATTTTTGGTATAACTTTTAGGAAAATTGCTATACTTACTGGAATACCAATTTTCTCACCGCATATGCATTGAGTTTACTTTAGTTCTGGACTATTTCCAGAAATAAATTATACTTGCTAGTTGGTCAGTAGGGTATTATGATAGCCTAAAACCTTCAGAGGTTGATAGGCCTTAGACCCATCAAACAAAGCCATCCAAGAAATGATCCAGTTGACTACATTAGGTCGCCAAATTAATTTTTTTTCTAGAATACAAAACTCGTATCGTGTGAAATATATTTGATGACTTTCGGGACGCCAAAAAACGTGATGGACGTAATTTTGTTATATTGTCTAAGAAACGAAATATATACTAAATTATTTTCTTCGCTCGAGTCATACAAGTAATTTTTCACTTAAAGGGAGTGAAACTTTATTTATAAATTATAAAATATAACAAAGAATAATGTAATTTACAAGTAGAAGATAAATACTCATAATTTATACATATAAATGATTTTATTCGGGATCTGTAGAGTTCCCCAAATCCACCAGCTAAACAAACATCCCAAAACCGTCTTATAGTTACGTAATAAAGTAGAATTTAAATATATTAAATTTATACTAATAATGAATGTTGAATCTACAAAAACTTTTCATCATAAATAAGAATTTGTTTTAACGAAATTAGATGGATTTCAAATAAAGTCATAACCTGCGCGCATCGTTGTCTTCCTTTGTCGTTATGCGTCACATATTTCCGTCTATTTTGTTTACAAGTAAGTTATTCCATTATCAGTATTACAGTAATATTATTTTTTAGCTTTATTTACATTATTATGGTAGCATACTCGGGGACAGGAAGCGTGTTAGGTTTAATAATGTCCGCCTAACCAAACGACTGACTTCACGCAGGATGCAACCCACAACAGTTGCGTAACTCCCGGATACCTCGCTACTTCTATGAGGACAGATGCATTAAGGGATAAAAAAACGTGGGTAAACGTCCGAGAATTGACCTCTGGTTCCTTCACTGTGAGCGGGAGGTGGTAATTCTACTTTCCCTCTCGAGTTGTGCATCGACAAGAAGCAGCGAGTGACGGTACTCCACACAGCCTCTGGGCCACAGCAGGACACCTTTCGGTACACCTCCACACACTCAACTTCTGTAGAGTTGTACCCAATGGTTGTCGTTTTCTTTAGAAGGATCTTTTTGTTACGTTCGTCTCAGAAGGAGCACAGAGAGTCTTGAAGGGGTGAAGGTTCACTGGACTTGCTAGATTGAAAATCGGTAGGGAAATTAATTCGGAGGAGGACTCACTATCACTTCAAGTTGATCTAGATAGGGTTTTGAAATGGTCAAAGGATTGGCAGATGCAGTTTAATGCTGATAAATGTAAAGTTCTGAGGTTAGGTAATGATGATAGAGTTACAAGATACGAGCTAGATGGTGTTGTGATTGCGAAGTCGGATTGCGAAAGGGATCTGGGAGTTATGATTAGTAAGAATTTAAAACAAAAGGATCAATGCATAAATGTTCGTAATAAGGCAAATCGGACACTTGGATTTATTAATCGCAGCGTTAGTAACAAGACACCTGGTGTGGTTCTCAAGCTATATCTTGCTCTAGTTAGGCCCCATTTAGATTATGCAGTTCAGTTTTGGTCGCCATATTATAGAATGGATATAAATTCACTTGAACGTGTCCAGCGTAGGATGACTAAGTTAATTCCCCAAATTAGAAATCTTTCATATGAAGAAAGATTAACAAAGCTTAAGTTGCATTCACTGGAAAGGCGAAGAGTTAGGGGTGACATGATAGAGGTTTACAAGTGGATGAATGGACATAACCGGGGGGATATTAATAGGGTATTAAAAGTATCAACACAGGACAGAACACGAAACAATGGATATAAATTGGATAAGTTTAGATTTAGGAAATACTTGGGTAAATACTGGTTCAGTAACAG
Source organism: Procambarus clarkii (assembly GCF_040958095.1). Lineage (NCBI taxonomy): Eukaryota > Metazoa > Arthropoda > Malacostraca > Decapoda > Cambaridae > Procambarus > Procambarus clarkii. Next base: position 48,562,986 of record NC_091159.1, on the reverse strand, counting down.
GGTTGTTGATTTGTGGAACCAATTGCCGCGTAACATTGTGGAGGTGGGGTCCCTCGATTGTTTCAAGCACGGGTTGGACAAGTATATGAGTGGGATTGGGTGGTTATAGAATAGGAGCTGCCTCGTATGGGCCAATAGGCCTTCTGCAGTTACCTTTGTTCTTATGTTCTTATGTTCTTATGTTCTTTCTAACCTTGATTTTAGTCTGCTTCCTTCTGCATGTTTTTATTTTACCTCGTATATCCTTTATATACTAATTATTTCCTGTTTGTACACAATACAGTTCAATAGATTTAAGACCTACCTAACTCAGTCCAGCCTATCGATACATTTTTTTGTGTTCTCTGTACCGGCCTTGAGTCTTCCAAGTGGTCCACTAGTGTGATCTGGGTGTGGTCTAAGACTCTGTATGTCAAGCCTACAATACCCTGAGCTGTATATAGGTCGTCTACAATGGATTCAGAACGGCACATTAGCGTCATTGAGTTCCTTATTTGGGATGGGAGAACCAACATTATTAGGTGGAAAGCCCCCCTCCCCCTCCCGGCCTTCGTTTCATGGGTCAGCCCCTCCCTACCCTACCAAGGGAGGGAAGTTCGGAACGGTGTGCAGGGCAATACTTGCCTCAAGTCTCTGCCCATATCAATGCCAGGCGTACACTAGGCATCGCTGCTCCTCCAGCCGGGATTTTTCCTTCAAGGTGAGTGTCATCGACGCTTTACTGCCATCGGCATGCTACTGGCCATCGACCAAAAACGGAACTATTTGCCCAGACCTGCCGATCTTCTCGTATTGAGCAGAATTACTGTTGCAACAAGACAGTTTAACAATAGAGTAAAACTAACTTTTCTCACGTCAGGGTTTTTAGATCTACCTAACTTAACCCAACCTAATCTACCGATATAATGAATGCTTATAATTAGATAACGAACATACCTAATTACTGGATGATTACCCCTGTGTGGCCATGAGTCTTTTAAGTGGTTTGCCCGAGTATTTGGGGTGTGGTCTAGAGTTTCCTGTATGTCAAGGATTCACCGTCTATCCTTTCCTACTTCCTCTTTCTGATCAATAGTATAGTAGAAGAATTATTATTAAAATACAAAGATGCCGCCACAATTGCTTACTGATCAACCAGCAAGTATACTTCAGTCCAAAATGTAATCCAGAACCTGGTATAATTACAGTGAAGCCTGAGTCATGGCTTCGGGTATACTGTTTATCCTTAAACTATGACGTCAGTTTGAGATAATAATCGAGATTACTGATAACTAATTGTTTTATCAACCCAAATATTATATGGAAGTAAAGTGTTCACAGGTCACACTTGTGTAATGTCACGCTCTCTATTGTTTATCCTTAATTTAATTACTATATTACCTATTCCTAGTCAGGGTAGTTTGATGGTGTGATTTGTTCCATAGGGCGAGGCGTCGCTAGAATAGGGCTACGACATATCAAGTATTTACATGTCCACTTACGAAACCTGTACATCTTTCCTCAATCATGCCGCTTAGTTTGTATTTATTCAACAAGTTCAGAAGCACTAAGAGGTTGTCAATAACAATAATAACCTGAACGGCCTCGTAGCGTTGACCAGCTCCTGAACTGTTCAACAATTACAGACTAAGCAGCCACGGCTGAGAAAAGATATCTATTTTTATCTAAAAGATAAAGTCTTAATGATTCTCTTGCTGTCTACAACCCCGACACAAGGACTCTCTTGCCCTCTACAACCCCAACACAAGGAATCTCTCGCTCTCTACAACCCCGACACAAGGACTCTCTTGGCATCTACAACCCCGACACAAGAACTCTCTTGGCATCTACAACCCCGACACAAGGACTCTCTTGGCATCTACAACCCCGACACAAGGACTCTCTCATCCTCTACAACCCCGACACAAGGGATAAATACCAACCCGCGCTCTCAACTAGCACGTCTCATTTTCAGCGTTATGGTGCACAACATACATAGTACTATGACAAGTAGCGACCCACAAATATCCGCCTTTATTATGCATCGGTAGGTTAGGTTAGGTGGGTTGCTTGGGTTAGTACGTTTCTGGATAGGTTAGTACTTTGCATTTTGTACGTTGTGGCAAACCATGAGAACGTATATATACACCGGGAGGTGTGCTCCCCATCTCTGTGTATACACGAAGAGTCCTGGCTTGTGTCCAGGACTAAGGTTTACTGACTGGTCAGTAAGGTTTACTGATTGTAAACCACAGTAAGCACTTGTGGTGGCCTTAATAACCATCTAAAGATCAATATTCCCTGAGTTTAACACCAAACCAAATCTCCACTATCCCAAACTTATCTCTCATATCCCTCCTTTCATTCTGTCCACCGTCCATCTCTCCCACCCTGCCTCTCTACCGCTCTTAACCTCTCCTCCACCCATAAAAGGATTTAGCTTTCCCACCATCGACCTTCCTGTCGTATATTTTTCTTATGTACAGTTTTTTTTAGAATTATCTCAGGGATTCTAAAGTGTATTTGCCCATGGCAGCAGCTTTCATGGTCACGAGGACTGCCTATCCAGGAGGAGTTGGGAACGGGGTAAGGAATAGGTAGAAGGAAGGGAGAAGGGAATAGGTAGAGGAAAAGAAGAAAACGAAGGTTATGTTGATAAAAGGCAGATGAAGCAAAAATTAGGATCTGATAATAACAATTGTTTATGATTTTCTGACAACGATTTCTTGCAGAGTCCCTTCACCGAGGTCGCGTCATAGAGGAGAACTCACCAATGAACATTCAAGTCATAGAGGAGAACTCACCAATGAACATTCAAGTCATAGAGGAGAACTCACCAATGAACATACAGGTCATAGAGGAGAACTCACCAATGAACATACAGGTCATAGAGGAGAACTCACCAATGAACATACAGGTCATAGAGGAGAACTCGCCAATGGAGGAACGTACATATGACTCATACATAATAATAATACGGGTTTGGGGAAAAAAATAAAGTAATGAGACTACGGATAAATGTTGGTACAAACAGGAACTACTGCATAAAGCATTATGATCTACTGCCACGTTAGTAAACAAACCAAGAAAACAAGGCAAATGACGTTGGGTAAAGCATGTTGAGACTTAAGACGGTATACTGCTCCTTGAAGCACACTAATTGACCCATAACATATAACAATAAACTATCACCTTCAGCTTTTAAATTCAACGGCTAGTAGGTCTCTGCAGCGAACTACAAGGTAACCAATATGGAAGTGACTGCGTACGTGCAGGTGGAAGCAATTTGATATTGATATGTCACGGTTATCTTGAGTTATCTTGAGATGATTTCGGGGCTTTTTAGTGTCCCCGCGGCCCGGTCCTAGACCAGGCCTCCACCCCCAGGAAGCAGCCCGTGACAGCTGACTAACACCCAGGTACCTATTTTACTGTTAGGTAACAGGGGCATAGGGTGAAAGAAACTCTGCCCATTGTTTCTCGCCGGCGCCTGGGATCGAACCCAGGACCACAGGATCACAAGTCCAGCGTGCTGTCCGCTCGGCCGACCGGCTCCCGGTTATAACGACCGGCCAACCGGTTATAACGGTTGTTATAACTCTTAGTATCATAACTACTTATATTGCACTACGTGTCGTGGTGCATGAGAGGTAGAGTGTAGTACCATCATGGTGCATGAGAGGTAGAGTATAACACCATCATGGTGCATGAGAGGTAGAGTGTAGCACAAGGAATGTTCCCACCACGTACACTACGGGCGGGTGTAGCAGGTGCTGTAATGTAAGGTAGACAGTGTGTGGTAGTTAATGTGATCTGGGGTAGATGAGTAGTAACACGTGCTCCTGCAAGGTATATGCAGAGCAGCAACAGATGTGGTGTTAGGTAGATGAAGTGCAGCAGAAGATGTGCGTGTAAGGTAGAGGGAGCAGTAGACGTGGTGTAAGGTAGAGAGAGCAGCAGTAGATATGGTGTAAGGTAGTCAGTAGATGAGTAAGGACTGCTGTAGTAGGGCTGTAGGGCTCCTTGACCAAGTAACCAGACTACACACACCTCAGATCCGACAGGGCTGAGCCACTTTTTCTACAAGGGTGTGGTCGTGAGGCGCGCGCGCGCGCGTGTTTGTGTGTGTGTGTGTGTGTGTGTATGTGTGTGTGTGTGTGTGTGTGTATGTGTGTGTGTGTGTCTGTGTGTGTGTGTGTGTGTGTGTGTTTACTATTTGTGTCTGTAGAATCGAGCTATTAGCTCTTGGGCCCCGCCTTTCTAACCAATCTATTTTTCCACTAATGTCTACCACATATATTTATCTCTAACACACACACACACACACCAGGAAGCAGACCATAGCAGCTGTCTAAGTACCTATTTACTGCTAGGTGAACAGGCGAATCAGGGTGAAAGAAACAGTGTATATGTGTGTATACTTTCCTAGATGTATTTACAAAGTCGTATGTTATCCTCTAAGATCTAAGCGAAGTACATTACTCATCAACGCAGACTCCCTTACTCTTAACGCATTCCATCTTCAATTACCCTTAAGGTTAAAAAATCAGCCATGAATATTATATGGCTAACCTGAGCCTCTGGCTACCGTTACTAATGTTCGTATTCTACTGTAAGTTATAAGAAGCTCAGTGTCGCGCTCCGTTACACTGGCTGGTGCTCAGTCACGCTCGGGACAGCTAGCCAGCCCCGACGGCTCGCACGGGGTGCTCCTCATCATTCAGTGTCCCGAGTCACCTGCAGGTTTACTTTGAAAACCGACTACTCAGAGCAGGCTACTTCAATGATCTGAATGTGTAACTCAGACGTCTAAATGTGTAACACAGGCGTCTAAATGTGTAACACAGGCGTCTAAATGTGTAACACAGGCGTCTGAAAGCTTTCCTGTCTTGGTTACGTTACGTTACGTTACGTTAGGCTACAGTCTTGAAGAGTTTCGTAACATGAATCAACTTCGCGCATGTTGCTGAAGTTAATAACTACAGCTTGAGGTTGAGCTTGACATTGTCTGACTCGAGAAGCTGTTGACAGGAATGGGGGTGGATGATAGAGAACTGAGAAGGAATGAAAGCGAAGGACAGAAACGAGGAAAGAAATAACGATAGCAATGAGAAGTAAGAAGCAAGATGGACGCACAAAGGAAAAGGCAATTCTCACTTTACATTATATTCCCAGATTGTAATGATCGGATACAAATCGTTGCCACTAATTCGAAAAGCCTCAAAGTGGCAATGAAAAGTCAATTTTAAGTGCCACTTTGCCAAGATGTAAAAACGTTTACATCTTGACAAACTTGCTGTAATTGCAAACAAACTCGCACTTCCGCCTCTTGGCCAGCAACCTTCACACCATTTTCCCCTCTCTCTCTCACACGAGCTGCAGACAGACCGTCTCAGTGCACCAATAGCCGCGTGGCTCAGATTTATGGAGAGAAGTGCTCGTTCATACATATTCTCGAGGTTGAGACGCCTGTACAAATATTATTTATTGACTGCAGTGCGGAATTACATTATTGTATATTTGGTATGGTGGAAGGCATAGCTGTCTTCTTACTCTTGATAGTAGGCTTAGTTTTTCCTGGAACTTGTTCTGGATAAAACTTTAGGAGATATATTTTAAGGATTTAGGCTTCCACTACCGGGGTCGAATTATTTTATATATTATAATATAGCCTACTAATAATATTCCTGCGATAAATGTTGAATACTGATCGATAAAAACACAAATTAGATCTAAAACCCTTCAGAACGCAACAGTTGTGGGAACAGACGTACCCACTGATATATACGACTGATCTCCGGGTTCATAGCAGCCTGTTCTCTCGATTTGTCACTACGTAAGATTTCAACCGTTTTACCTAACCAGAAATGTGCAAAGCCAATCCTTCCCCCTAAACTATAGAGGCCGATGAGGAGGACACGTCAATATTATGGTGGTTTAATTTGTATTTATACAATTTAAACTGCTCGATTCCGTTGTTGTTGTTTTAGCTACTCAGAACGAATTGTCCATGTAGCACGGGCTATGGTGAGCCCGTAACCCACACTAACCAGCACCTAGATATCAATATACAGTTTAACAGAGAGGTGAAGTGTCACGTGGGCCAATAGGTCCACTGCAACCTATCCATGTCCCACGATACAGTGATGGTTGCGGTAGTATGGGGCTACCAGTATGGCTGGTAGCCCCAGCCAGCCATCAACTAGCAGTTGATGGCTGGCTGGGGCTGCTTGATGTGTAGTACCTCAACAATGTCCAATCTTTTATTGTCATTGTATGCGTCGATTGTTTTAGTGTTGCTTGTCAGGATATCTCTGGTGATAAGATGAGGCTATTGACTCACATGACACTCTCTCTTGCAACACGTAGTGACTCACGTGAAAGTGACTATTAACCTCACTCTGTTATATATATATACGTGGCTACTACAATCAATTTGCATTCATTTGTATGCTGCCTTTGAAAATGTTGCCAGGGTCAACGAAACGCATCTCTTAACGTTAGGCCATAATAAGACTAAAATAAACCTTGGCGAGTTGACTTTTTAATTTTCTTCTCAAGTGAGGAGTAATATAAATATATAGAATAATTGATCTCTTCATCTTTGTCATATTCAGTAAATAATGCATACATGAAAGACTGGTAAAAATATACTAATATTTGTGTGCTTGTGTGTAATCTTAATTAAGCAGTTTATGTGTGTTTATAACCTACTGATTGAGTCTAACATAGGAACGTTCACTTCAAAGACATACTAAGTACATGGTGGTATTGGCGTCCTGGATGTAAAACGATTTGCAGATGGAGTTCTAGTGGACACGACCTGGAGAACACATGTCACTCAATAACTAAAGCGGGTCGAGTTATTTTCCATCCCTTCACTACTATTTCTTAATGTACGGGTTTGCTCACATCATTAGGGCGAGGCTGCGAGTGGCAGGAGTCCGGCCGGTGACCAGGTGGGGCCTGACACAAGAGAGGGGGCCCGGTGACCAGGTGGGACCTGACACAAGAGAGGGGGCCCGGTGACCAGGTGGGACCTGACACAAGAGAGGGGGCCCGGTGACCAGGTGGGACCTGACACAAGAGAGGGGGCCCGGTGACCAGGTGGGACCTGACACAAGAGAGGGGGCCCGGTGACCAGGTGGGGCCTGACACAAGAGAGGGGGCCCGGTGACCAGGTGGGACCTGACATGAGTGCCAGGTGGGACCTGACACAAGAGAGGGGGCCCGTGACCAGGTGGGACCTGACACAAGAGAGGGGGCCCGGTGACCAGGTGGGACCTGACACAAGAGAGGGGGCCCGGTGACCAGGTGGGACCTGACACAAGAGAGGGGGCCCGGTGACCAGGTGGGACCTGACACATGAGTGCCAGGTGGGACCTGACACAAGAGAGAGTGCCCAGTGACCAGGTGGGACCTGACACAAGAGAGAGTGCCCGGTGACCAGGTGGGACCTGACACAAGAGAGAGTGCCCGGTGACCAGGTGGGACCTGACACAAGAGAGAGTGCCCGGTGACCAGGTGGGACCTGACACATGAGTGCCAGGTGGGACCTGACACAAGAGAGAGTGGCCGGTGACCAGGTGGGACCTGACACAAGAGAGAGTGCCCGGTGACCAGGTGGGACCTGACACAAGAGAGAGTGCCCGGTGACCAGGTGGGACCTGACACAAGAGAGAGTGCCCGGTGACCAGGTGGGACCTGACACAAGAGAGGGGGCCCGGTGACCAGGTGGTACCTGACACAAGAGAGGGGGCCCGGTGACCAGGTGGGACCTGACACAAGAGAGGGGGCCGGTGACCAGGTGGGGCCTGACACAAGAGACAGGGCCCCGGTGTCAGACAGCGTCTGCACTCATGTTGATGAACAACTAATAAGCCACAGTATTTTTCAAGTGTTGTCACAACATCTTCCACAGTAAAACTATACTTTGGTTTATTTACGCTTTCTACGCAATTGCATTTTTCTCACTAATTATTCAAGCTTTGAAAGTGTTCTACGGTTTCCAGCTGATAGCGGCAGGAACCCGGTAAGACTTGTTGACATACTCAAGAGGTAAGACAACGACCGACCATCCGAGGTACCTAATTACTGCTGGGCGAACAGGGGAATCGGGTGTAAAGAAACGCGCTCAAGCCTATCGTCTCGCCAGAGATTCTAAACCAACTTTAGACAATTTCCCAAACTTTCTTCTTCTTTTTCTTTCCCTTGACGCAAAGAAAACATAAGACTGGCTGATGGAACGTGCGCTCCCAGAGGAGAGAAAACAGTGACTCAGGAAAGCACTGTTGTTGGACAAAGTTATATATATATATATATTTCCATTCACCTAGGCACTTAGAGCGTGAATGAAATGTTATTATCCGCGGTATTGTGGTTGACAGTTTATATGACTCGGGCGTTGATCACTTAATAAGCCCCGTGCTCAAGTGGCAGCCTCGGCGGGCATAAAGTTTGGGCAGCAGATAAAACACACATACATATCAGCGTCCAAAATATTTTCGAGTAACAATCAACGTCAGGTTCAGCGTCAGTTAGGTTTAATGTAGCATGACCAGGGGGACGCTTGGGCCGCCTCGGTGGGTGTGGACGCCGACCAAACATGCAACACCACCACAAACCTTCACCAACTCCACGGAGGAAACTCTGGCTAATTAGAATCAACTTACGGACTTTACAATTCACAACCAGATAATTATTTTCTTGAAACTTTTAGAAACTTGTGGATTCATGCTGGCTGGAATACGTCCTAATCTTCACCTTTAATATGCACACTTTTCTTACTAGGCTACAAGTATAAGGCTTAACGCGTAAGGTCATCAAGGCCATAGTTTCCTTTAATTGCACACTGCAAGTTAATCTCTAAATTAAGAGTTAATAGATATAATCTCACTGGACATACACTGAGAACTGCAGATCAGTGAGTCTTGATCTACTTTAAGGGTCTTGTGGTCCAGGAAAGAATGCGTGATGCTAAACTGCAAACACAAATATGATGCAAATCGTCGAGAAAATTTATTTTGAGCGTTTATTATCAAATTTCTTATACCTAACTGGGCAGAAGGTAATTCTGGGCTGTCTGCAATTGCTGTCTTGACAACACTTGCAACAATAAACAGACTCGTAAAATGTGTGTGGCGCAGCACGCGTGCCATTCTTGCTCTAGAAAAACTATCCGGTCAAACGTTGGTCTGTGGCTGAACTGCAGCAAACAACGAGTTATTTAATAAGAAAACATTAAACACACATATCAATTCTAATTAATAATGAAATTTTGTTTTAAAAATTGTAAACAATTTCCTTATAGAAAAATGAATTTGGACATGCTTTCTAAAAATTAATTTATGAAAAACCATAATATAGAGATATAGGTGAGAAAATAGTTCATTGGACAGGGATATATTCACCGAGAGGTATGATTTTTCGTAGAATTAGAGTAAACTTGCTAGTTGGCCAGTAAGTAATTGTGGTGACCTTAATAATCCTCCAGAGGCTGATAGGCTATAAGCCCAACACCAGGAGATTCAATGCCAAATGCCTCAGAGTAATAAACCCTAAATGTGTTCCTTGTGCAAGCATGCAATCACAGAATAAAATTATGCATTACAAAACGCACTTTCTATAACGACGCGACATAGTTAAATAAAACAAATAGTTGGTCCACTCAGGATCTCATCCACGGGAAACAGTTGTTTCCTCAACGCCTTGAAGAACCAACATTGATACCCACAGCAAGTTCTTAATGCCAGCAGAGCCTCTGGTAACGCCGGAAAGATATTACCAAGCCAAAGTCCTTCATGAATGTGGCAACAAACACGAAAAAACAAGACATTGCAAGGAAAAAAAATACCAGCATCTCGTCGCCAGCACCTCGCGGGTATGAAGCAACGACAAACACCTTTTGTAGAGCAGGTAAACATTGTCTAATGAGGCAGAGTGAGGGAGGGGCGGAAGTCTCCCGTGGGGGAGTATCTGGGTCAGCAGGGAGGGGCAAGGTCGGCGGGACACAGCTGAGAGAGGAGACTCTCACGGAGAGGGAAAGTCGACATACATTGGAGTGAAGAAGAGAAAGACAGACGGGCAATGAGCGTGACTGACGGGAGAGGAGACAGGGAACCAATAAAGGGTTGTGGTGATGGGAGGGAGCAGATAAAAGGAACAGAGACGCTAATAATATATATTATACTATCGTAAATTCATCCTCTCTACAGAGGACACGCGAGAGAGCACAGATAAGAGCAAAAAGGACACGTGACTGTTGAACACATCTGTTTGTTGGACCCCAAGTTAACATCTGTAATATAGATATTATCCTGCATCTGAACGTCTGCCTTGGAGTGTATCCAATACACTAGGGGTGTACCCAATGCACTAAGGGTGTACCCAATACACTAGGGGTGTACCCAATAGGGGTGTAATAGGATATAATATGACATAATAGATATGTAATAGGTTGTAATAGAAATAATAGAATACCATAGGGGTGTAATAGGACTCACGGAAACAAAATTGTCAGGAGTCATAACAGATGCTGTGTTTCCAAAGGACTACTATATAGTAAGGAAAGAGAGGGAAGGGAGAGGAGGTGGAGGAGTGGCCCTGCTGATAAGGAAGGACTGGAGCTTTGATGAGATGGAAATTCCGGGCTGTGATGGATTCAGAGATTACATAACAGAAACTATGGACCTAAGATAATAGTGGCAGTCATTTACAACCCTCCGCTAAATGACAGAAGACCCAGACAGGAGTTTGATACGAACAACATGGCAACCAATAATATAATAGAGAGAGCAGCTTCAGTTGCCTGCAGGAATGGCTCCATACTCTTAATCATCGGTGATTTCAACCATGGAAAGATTGACTTGGAGAATGGGGGACCCATATGGAGGTGCAGATACATAGAGAGTTAAACTCTTGGAAGTGGCAACAAGGAACTTTCTGAGCCAGCATGTCAAGGAACCCACAAGAATGATAGGCAATGACGAACCAGCTAGACTCGACCTGATATTCACCCTAAATGAGTCAGAAATAAGAGAAATCAAATTTGAAGCCCCATGGGAATGAGTGACCACAGTGTAATGACATTTGAGTATCTGGTGGAGGTAGGGATAACCTATCCAAGGATGGGATCGGAAGGGAAAAGACTGAATTACCGGAGAGGAAAATACGATGAGATGAGAAACTTCCTAAGGTGAATACCATGGGAAACAGAACTCAGAGAGAAGAATGTACAGGATATGATGGACTATGTCACCCAAAAATGCTAGGAAGCATTTAAGCAGATAGATTTATCCCGGTCCAAAAGGGGAAAAGCGAAAAGCAACAGAAGAATCCATGGTTCAACCAGGAATGTAAGGTAGCGAAGCAATTGAGTAAAAGTACATGGAGAAACTACAGGAATAACAGAACGCCAGAGAGCAGGGAGAGATACCAGAGATGCCAGACTCTTAACAGAGGCAGAGGACAAACTCTTTAGCACGGGCGGAACATGAACAAAGGGACACAGGTGGAAACTTAGTACCCATCTGAGCCATAGAGACATTAGAAAGAACTTTATCAGTGTCAGAGTAGTTAGTAAATGGAATGCATTAGGGAGATGTGGTGGAGGCTGACTCCATACACAGTTTCAAATGTAGATATGATAGAGCCCAAAGGCTCAGGAATCTGTACATCAGTTGATTGACAGTTGAGAGGCGGGACCAAAGAGCCAGAGCTCAACGCCCGCAAGCACAAATAGGTGAGTACAATACACTCCTACTAAAACCACTTGACATGTCATCACAATATAAGAACACGTATAAGGAATTATGTCGATGAAAAATATTTTTGGCATAATTATATAAAGTAGTGTCCTCGAGAGACAAACTCAAGATGTATACTTAAAACACATTTAGAACAAGACTTAAAAGAGACTTTGAATATAATATAAGCCTTTGTGATGGTGAGAGGAGGCAAGACTTGTACGAACCTTTGTGATAGTGAGAGGAGGCAAGACTTGTACGAACCTTTGTGATGGTGAGAGGAGGCAAGACTTGTACGAACCTTTGTGATAGTGAGAGGAGGCAAGACTTGTACGAACCTTTGTGATAGTGAGAGGAGGCAAGACTTGTACGAACCTTTGTGATAGTGAGAACAAAAATCTTCATTATAATCAGAGAAGATGTGAGCCTCGCGGATGTTTAAAATGATTACATTTTATTTGTTAACCTTTCACCTTTTGGTCTATAGGGAAAATTAGGTACATTATTTAAAACAAAGTATTGTTGCATGAAATTACTTGATTTAATTGTCTTGGTAATGCCCTATTGATCTACAGAATATTGACCCATTCACTGTTGCTATTACCTAGACCACCAGTTGAAATTGAAATTGAAATAAGTTTATTGAGGTAAAATACACACAAAGGGATGAGGTAGCTCAAGCTATTCTCACCCCGTTCAGTACATCGTGTTAATACATACATAGACACACATCACAAACAATAAACATATTACCAAACATTCTGAGAGATAAACATATACATTTCCTCCATTACACAAATATAGACCACCAGTTATAATTCTTTTGTTATGGCTGAGGGGGCCATAAAAAGAGGCCTGGTCGAGGACAGGGCCGCGGGGAAGCTAAGCCCCGAAATCATCTCAAGATAACCTCAAGAGGGGGGGGGGGGGCTGTAGAGTTGTGATCAGTGTACTCGGCTGGCAACTTACTGGTTCGGGGTTTGATGCCCGTACAGTTAGAGAAGTTTGGAAACATTTCCATACATATGATGCCCCTATTTACCTAGTAATACCCTGGAGTTCATCAATAGTTGTGGGTTGCCTCCTGGGTAGTGGTAGGTAGGTGGTTCTGGTGGGGGGGGGGACCTTACTAACCCTCTCAGGCTTACCGTTCCTGACAATGGGAATCAAACAACGACTGACCATTCGCTAAGGTGCAACCCACAACAGCCAATTCACTCCCGGGTACCTATTGACTGTTGGTGAGAGGTGATTGATTGATTGATAAAGATTAAGCCACCTAAAAGGTGGCACGGGCATGAATAGCCCGTAAGTGGTGGCCCTTTTGAGCCATTACCAGTATCAAGAGATGATACTGGAGATCTGTGGAGGTGCGACTGCACCCTGCGTGACGGGAGATGTCTCCCGTCGGTGAGAGGTATGGTGTGCAGGTATATGTACCCCAAACGCCTCGCCCTGTCCGGGATTCGAACTCGAGCAGGTTTAAAAAAAAAGTATGGTAGACTGCAACCAATTAGATTAATGATCGCGTTAGTCCACCGTGCTGAGAACGTGTACTCTAATCAAACCAACGAGGCGGAAACGCGCATCAATCATCGTTTCCCAACACAAACCCGCAACACCAACCCGCAACACAAACCCGCAACACAAACCCGCAACACAAACCTGCAACACAAACCCGCAACACAAACCCGCAACACAAACCTGCAACACAAACCCGCAACACAAACCTGCATCACAAACCCGCAATACAAACGTGCAACACAAACTCTCTCAAGCCAACACGTTACGGGCACGGACGTTCGCTCTGGGTAACCATGTATACAATCCCACGCCACGCTAGTTAAAATCATCTCAAAATCAGTGGCAATTATTGCTGATGCCATTAAAGAAGCGCGTGTTCTGGGAAATGAAACTCAAACAGGTCAGAGGTTAGTTGGAAGCGTGAGGCAGTGTGAGAGTCAGAGAAGGCCAGGGTAAGGGTGGGAGTGTGACCGCCACCTCAGGTGATGGAGGAACAGCCATGTGCCTCATCCTACTGCTTGCACAATCCTTTTAGACTAGCACAATAAATTATTGACCAACAGGTATACTTTAGTTCTGAATGTCCTGAAGTGAATATTGGTACCACATCCCTGGAAGGTATAGTAAGGTTACATAACCTTACTGGCCAACTAGCAAGTATACTTTATCCATGTAAAAGGTATACCAAAAGAAGTATACCTTTTAATGTATAACCACTATCCTACATCACACTGTACGCCAGTAGCCACTACAGCCTGTATTCTAAAACAGCCAACTAAAGGACGATATACAATTGAAATTACAAAAAAAAAACGCTGCATTTATAATACAGGTTACTATAATGAGAGCATATATAATATATAATATATACTATACTATATACTATACTATATACAAAGCGTCTAATTTGAAGTGCTTTGTGACTGACCAGAAGCGTTTGGAGTGCACCGCTCGTCACAGCCGCGTGCACTCAAGCTCAGTGATTCGATGAAGCGTACAAACTGAGGTGCTTAAATTTCCTCCAAAATATCTCAATTTGGTCGCTGGAGTCCATAGCGTCTAAACTGAGATGCATTTAGTGTGGAAAATGAGATGAAAATATTAATAACAGGTCTTATGTCAGACATTTTGAGGTAGTGAATGAGACAAGCGAATGAGACAAGCGAATGAGATTAAATTAGATACCGAGATTTATATCTAGAAAAGATATCAATACATCATTGCTATTCACCAGCTTTATATTTCCCTCGTTAGACCCAACACACAGTTCAGTTTTGGCCGTCATACAATGGACAGAAATACACTTGAATGTGCACAGAGAACAATGACAGAGGAAACCGCAGGGATTAGAAGAATCCCATATAAAGAGAGATCGTGAAAGCCTAATTTACATATTGTAGAAAGTTGAAGCGTCAGAAGCACCACGACGTGAGGGAAAAGATAGAAAACATTAATTGGGCACTAAATATATCAACCCAAAACAATGTATACAAATTGGGTACGTTATTATAGAGTGTATTGAAGAACTCAGGGTGAGGAGAGAGTAGTGAGGGGGAGAGAAGTGAGGGAAAGTGAGTAAGGCAGAAATATAATATATTTCGTGACTGTTATTATCACCGGCTGAGTAGAGGTCAGCACGGGTCGCTAAGGGCGTCTTTTGTAAGATTATGAGGCCAGGTGGAGCGGCAGAAAGAAAACTTGCCCCAGAGCAGCAAGTTTTCTCTTCCAGCGCCTCTGTGTGGCGATCCAGAGGGGGAATGCCAGCTGCATCCTCGGTTCCTGCCCGGCGTCGAAAGAGCTCGAGGAAATCTACAACCTCTAGGAAACACACTTCCTCTTATTTCCTCTTAATGTTCACTTTTTGTAACCAGTCAGATATGTAACTGTATAACCTTGTATAATAAAGTGAACAACATAAAAAAACAAAAAGGGGTTGTATAACCCCTTTTCTTCAACAGCATTTGAAGAATTAGAGAATGCTGAACGCGTTTTCGGCTCAATTCGCCTTCATCAGAGCAAGATAGAAAGTGGCGGAGGAAAGAGATTGATTGATTGATGAAGATTAAACCTGGGGAGCCGAGCGGACAGCACGCTGGACTTGTGATCCTGTGGTCCTGGGTTCGATCCCAGGCGCCGGCGAGAAACAATGGGCAGAGTTTCTTTCACCCTATGCCCCTGTTACCTAGCAGTAAAATAGGTACCTGGGTGTTAGTCAGCTGTCACGGGCTGCTTCCTGGGGGTGGAGGCCTGGTCGAGGACCGGGCCGCGGGAACACTAAAAAAGCCCCGAAATCATCTCAAGATAACCTCATCTCAAGATAACCCAAGAGGTGGCGCGAGCATGAATAGTCTGCAAGTGGTGGACTTTTTGGAGTGAATGTGATCTTTGGTCGTGAAAGGATATACTGTGTGCTGAGCTCGCATGGGGAGGAAAGATGTTGTTGTTGTTTCAGATTTAGCTACTCAGAACGAAATATCCATGTAGCACGGACTATGGTGAGCCCGAAAAAAAGATTTGGTGGGCAAATCTTGTAGTCAGTCCCCAGAGGGAGACAGGTCACCTGACCACCAGGAATTGCGGATGAAACCATACTTTTAAGGAGAAAGAGGGGAAAGAAAAAACAGTTACAGCCCTGCTCCTGTGCTAGGCAAGTCCACTACGGGATCTCCATAGCCTGTGCTACTTGGAACTTTTTGTTCCCAGTAGCTAAATCTAAAACAACAACAACGCAAGAAAAAAAAGAGTAAAAAAGGAATAAATAGAATGAACAAATGTTCTTTCTCTCATCAAAAACACATTAGAACAACGTTTAAACCTGCTAAATGGAGGCTACATTGTATTAACGTGCAATATTGAAACTTATATGGGGTCTAATATGTACATGCCAGGGCTGACTCAATCAATTTTCGTTCAACAACACTTCTAACAATGCATTTGGCCCCTCTGAAGTCGACAGAATGATCACCTAAACTGGAATGCAACAATGAACTATAATGCTAGGCTGTACGAATAGCATAAGAGTATTAAACCCCTTCTATCGTGCTCTGACGAAGGCGGATTCAGCCGAAAACGCGTTCAGCATTCTCTAATTCTTCAAATGTGGTTTTCCACATGCATTATATATATATTTATAGAATACAGAGATAAAGCATACATAAAAAATAAATAAAGACAACAAAAGTAAGACATACACTGCATGCAATGAATGTGAGAATAAGAAATACGACCAAGAGAATATGCAGGCGTCTCACAAATAAGAAATGTGATGATTAAGTCTTTACCCAAGATGTATTGCTCCCTCAGCCTTGGAGGAGGAGAGAGCCGCCAGCAAGGAAGAGAGGCGGAGCAGGTCCTCGGAGCACGGCACGACGCCGACGACGAATGGAATATTGGAAAATTCAGAGAACATCTTAAACGAAGAGTAAACTGATAAAGAGGAGGAAGGCATAGACGAGAAGGAAAAGAGAAGGTAGGACGGGGTGGAGTGGTGAGAGGATGAATAACAGGCAAGACAGCTAAGAGCTGTAGAGTATAAATACACGAACACATATGATATGTAAACATGTACACACACACACACACTCACAAACTCTGTTAGGCAAGCACACACAATTTCGAAAATATAGAAAATTCATAAGCACTGAACCATTGCATAAAATAAAGTGTGTAAATTTGTGTATTATGGCTGCAGGTCGACCTTACAAGCACATCAAAATGAGGACACCTAACTGAATATACACATTCACGGAACAGACACAAATAGGGCGCTAGGCTTCCCAGTTGTAGGTGCCTTCAATCATGTATCAATAGACTGGGAGAGCTGTTATGCACTTGTGTTTACAAAAACTTAGCTAGACTGGACGTGAAATTATTAATAAATGAATAGGACAGAATACAGAATGAAATCCCTCTGGGGACAAGTGACCACAGTGTATTGACATTTTATCCACATGCAGTAAATACGGTTGAACAGATCAAACTGAGGTAGAACAAGGCCAGCACACATTGGAACAGCACGCGCATTATTTATTACCTATTATTAAACAATAGGACAGCAGCCTCAGCAGGCTCTCCGACAATGATGGACTGACGCAGACATAACTACTGGGAATTAACGGCAAGTTCATTCTGTGTATTCACCTAGTTATATTCACCTAGTTGTGTTTGCGGGGGTTGAGCTTTGCTCTTTCGGCCCGCCTCTCAACTGTCAATCAACTGTTTTACTAACTACTTATTTTTCCACACTACACCCCCCCCCCCCAGGAAGCAGCCCGTGACAGCTGACAGCTGTAAATAGGTACTTCCAGGTACCTATTTACTGCTAGGTAACAGGGGCATTCAGGGTGAAAGAAACTTTGCCCATTTGTTTCTGCTTGGTGCGGGAATCGAACCCGCGCCACAGAATTACAAGTCATGCGAGCTATCCACCAGGCTACCAGTGTGTGTGTGTGTGTGTGTGTGTGTGTGTGTGTGTGTGTGTGTGTGTGTGTGTGTGTGTGTGTGTGTGTGTGTATTTGTGTATGTACGTGTAAATGCAATCCTCTTGCTTGCTGCAATTATAGTCATGACTCTTTATCACGGTAAACACTCTCTGTGACGCAGTCTGAAAAATTACTTGCTGCAAAGTGTCAGCCTTGAAATGAATGTGAATATAAATTGACTGCTTTTAATAATTGCACTTTCAGGTGGTCATTTTGACACTAATATAACTGCATAATAATATACGTGTTCATTCACAGTAATTACTAGTATTATAACTGAGAATATTCTCAACGCTATATTTTACGAATAAAGATCTGTGTGAAGTGAGAAAGATCCCTTCGGAAGCGTCGAGTGTGAAAGTGTTCTGTCCAGGCAACCAGTTTAACGGATCAGTTTTAGCTGTAACTCGAAGAAACATACGGTGGGAGATAGTACAAGGTGTAGACACTAAGAGATACGGTTGTCAGTGTGACATATCTAGAGATTAGTCTTGAACTCATAGGGATTAGTGTACTTATAGTGCAGAAACGACGTAGATTGCTGGAAAAATTCAGTAAAACGTAAATATTTATGACAGTGGTCCAGGACGGATCGAAACATCGTCGTTTCTTCATTTTCTGATGTGTGGTTTGGTCAATCAACCTAGATTGCTTTTTGGTTTGGTGTTGGCTTAAAGCCTATAACCTCTGGAGGGTTATTAAGGCCACCACAATAGCTTACTGACCAACCAGTATGTATACTTTAGTCCTAAACATAGTCCAGGAGTAAACTCTTAGTGTACATATACTTGTGTAGCTTGCTCCTCGTAATAATCCTGCCATTCGCTAATCCTTAATATCAAACCTACAGTCAGGAAAAAGTGAGAGATATAAAGATGTTATACTCTACTATAACTTAGATAAAATTAGCTTTGTTTCGCAATTTGCAAAATATATTCTTACTCGCATGAGAGTCCAGCACGGTAAGTGTACACGGTTCTCGTGATCTACAAATGTAGGACAAACTTATACAATAAATTTAATAATATTAAGAAAGAGCAAAAACGTCACTGCAGTGTCTCTGCCAATATATATATATGTATAATTTAGCGACCTATATAGGAGGCATTACCCTGCTTTTTAAATCTGGGTCTCTGCTAAACCTGGAGGTGTTGAAATGGTAACTTTTTAAATCATATGCAAAAGGTCAATGATAGAAAATAAGGACCCAGAGTGCGATCTCAAATTCAGCAGTTAAAACCGTCGGAATGGTATATCAAACGACCTTAAATGAAGTAGATACATATATATTCAACCTTGGTACTGATTAGAAGTTGTCTTGTAAAGTCTCTGGTTGTCAATTACTTATCATACAAACATAAAACTATGTTGTTGCTAAAGATTCGCTACCTGGAACAAAGTTCTAAGTAACACGGGCTATGGTGAGCACGTATGTTGTTGTTGTTAAAGATTAGCTACTTGGAACAAAAAGTTCCAAGTAACACGGGCTATGGTGAGCCCGTAGATAGTTGAGCCCGTATCGTCCCATGCCTTGTAGTTTGAACGAGACTGCTGAGCTGCAGGTCCAGGACCTACACCTGCATGAATGTTAGCTACACTCTTAACCAACCGTGACGCTGTGAAGTGTAACATGTTTCTATAAAACATTTAAAATTATTTAAATTTGAAAAAAAACATATAAGAGAAAACCTGCAAGAACAAGCAGCAAAAATTTAAATATTTAAGATAATGCGAAATAGGCGTATTGACACGCAAGTGAGAGGCTAAAACATATCTTTTACAATTCTGCATATATATATATATATATATATATATATATATATATATATATATATATATATATATATATATATATATATATATATATATATATATATATATATATCCTATTTCTCTCGGTGTATATACACTTGAGGGTTTACTTTAGTCCTGAACAATGTTGAGGACTGAAGTATACTTACTGGCTGGTCAGTAAGCTCCTGTGGTGGCTTTAATCCTTTCTTCACTAATATTCTTAAGCCCAACCCAAAACCAGACTGAACAAGTTAAAAGCAATTGATATTCAATTTCTTAATATCTCTATCTTAATATATCAATTAATATGGATCTATAAAACAAAAGTATAGTTTTTAAATGTTATAAGAAGTAATATTATGACTAAAATATCACAACAGAAAATTCTGTGCGCAACATAATTTGGCGCTTGGAAATTTTTAAATAAAGTTTTGTCTCAGCCATAAATTTGTCTAAAGTTTATGGTAAGTTCGTTGTCAAGCAGATTCACAAAGAGCTTCATATTATCCACGGGTGAACAACTCATCACTCTGATAATAAATAATTTTCGTTTACCATAATACTGTTAATAATTACCATTGGTGTATATTATAGCTAATTATGTTAGTATGAAGTCTAGATCCTCCGTGATAATGCTATTTAAATTATCATATTCCTCTTAAGGCTGACATAATACTACAAATTCTTTATCAGTCAATGTCAGCATTTGTGTTAAAAAAAATTAGACTTAGACATATATATAGTAAAGATTACCCAATGGGT
This sequence comes from Procambarus clarkii, assembly GCF_040958095.1. Classification (NCBI taxonomy): domain Eukaryota; kingdom Metazoa; phylum Arthropoda; class Malacostraca; order Decapoda; family Cambaridae; genus Procambarus; species Procambarus clarkii. The sequence goes on along the minus strand of NC_091159.1, from coordinate 48,542,702 downwards.
GAGAGGTAGAGGGAAAAACTTTAGTGGGAAAGTCGACTTCTCTCAACGAGGTTAAACTCGTTGGTTAGTATTATTAACCATTAGTGGCAGACGGGAGATAGGAGGGGCAAAGTCCTGTCGTATTATATAAAATATACAATAATTACACCAATTAAAGACAAACACTTATTCCCTTGGGCACGCCTTGATATTACCCATAGTTATGTACAATATTTCCATGGGGACTGAAAACAGCGCTCTCAGCAGTTTCCGCTGAGTGAAGGAATAATGTTGTTTAATCTAAAATAACCTAATACACGTTTAGTCTTTTACCTATGGTAAAAAAAGAGCCTTAAAATAGCATCTTTGGAAATAAATAAGAATCGCCATTTACTACAATATTATAATGCGTACTATAAATTATTTTTATAGAAAAGGTCAAGGTATTGACCTTGACCTTTTCTATAAAAATAATTATAAATTGCCTTTAGTGTTAACACAAAAATTTTGAAAAATTACTCATCAAATGTTGAATAAAGCATGACAATTGTTGTGTATATTTTTGAGTACTGAGCAGTACTCAAGACGGGACAACACAAGTGACTTGAAGAGTACAACCCATTGTGATGGGATCCCTGGATTTGAAAGTTCTCGTAATCCATCCTATCATTTTTCTGGCTGTCGCAATATTTGCTTGGTTATGCTCCTTAAACGTTAGGTCGTCAGACATTATTCCCAAATCCTTTACATGCTGTTTTCCTACTATGGGTACATTTGATTGTGTTTTGTACTCTGTATTATGTTTAAGGTCCTCATTTTTACCGTACCTGAGTACCTGGAATTTATCACTGTTAAACATCATGTTATTTTCTGATGCCCAGTCGAAAAGTTTATTAATATCAGCTTGAAGTTTTTCAGTGTCTTCAGCCGAGATAATTTTCATACTGATTTTTGTGTCATCTGCAAAGGATGATACGAAGCTGTGACTTGTATTTTTGTCTATATCTGATATGAGAGTAAGGAAAAGCAGCGGTGCAAGGACTGTACCCTGAGGTACAGAGCTTTTAACTGCACTTGGACTAGATTTTATATGGTTGACAGTTACTCGCTGAGTCCTGTTTGACAGAAAACTGAGTATCCAGCGTCCTACTTTACCGGTTATTCCCATTGACTTCATTTTGTGTGCTATCACGCCATGGTCACATTTATCGAAAGCCTTTGCGAAGTCCGTGTATATCACATCAGCATTCTGTTTTTCTTCTAATGCCTCAGTGACTTTGTCGTAGTGCTCAAGTAGCTGTGAGAGGCACGATCTTCCCGCTCGAAATCCATGTTGGCCTGGGTTGTGAAGGTCATTGGTCTTCATGAAATTGGTGACCTGACTCCTAATCACTCTCTCAAATACTTTTATGATGTGCGATGTTAGTGCAACTGGTCTATAATTCTTTGCCAATTGTGTAGAGGGGCTATGTCTGCTACTTTAAGTGCATCTGGTATCTCCCCCGTGTCCAAGCTCTTCCTCCACACTATACTGAGTGCCTGTGCTACCGGCACTCTGCATTTCTTTATAAATATTGAATTCCATGAGTCTGGACCTGGGGCCGAGTGCATGGGCATGTTTTCAATTTCTCTTTCAAAATTTAGTGCGCTCGTGTTAATATCAGTTATATTTACAGGGGTTTGAATATCCCGCATAAAGAAATTGTCTGGATCTTCCACTTTCATGTTGTTTATTGGAGTGCTAAACATGTCCTCATACTGCTTTTTTAGGATTTCACTAATTTCTTTGTCATCGTCCGTGTATGAACCTTCACTTGTACGAATAGGTCCAATACTGGCAGTGGTTTTTGCTTTTGATTTCGCATATGTGAAGAAATATTTTTGATTTTTCTTTATTTCCTGAATTGCTTTCTGTTCTGCCTTTCTTCAGTTTCATATGAGTGTTTCAATTTCCGCTCGATTTCTTCAATCTCCCTATTTAAATTATTCCTTCTTTGACGGGAAATTCGTGTCTGCATAAGCAGTTCCGTTATTTTTTTCCTGCGTTTATAGTGTCGTCTGCGTTCTCTTTCTACGTTAGATCTCTTTCTGGCTTTCCTCAAAGGAACATGTTTCAGACAGACTTGATACGCTTCCGAAGTCAGTTTTTCTATTCCTTCTGTAGGACTTGTATTACTTAAAACAGTTTCCCATGGAATGTTTGTAAGTTCCCAGTTTATTATCTCCCAGTCTATCATTTTATTATTAAAATTGAATTTACTGAATAGCCCCTCTCGCTTTATCAACGTTTTAGGTCTATTCTGAGTATTGATGGTCGTTTGCACTTCAATGACCTTGTGATCTGAATATGTGGTATCTGATATCGTAATGTCTCTGATAATGTCTTCATTGTTCGTAAAGACCAGATCTAAAATATTTTCATTTCTCGTTGGCTCCGATATCTGCTGATTGAGTGAAAATTTGTCACAGAATCTAAGTAGTTCTCTAATCTGTGGTTGGTTAGGTCCTGATAGATTTCCTGGTATAATATTATTGTTTGCTATTCTCCACCTGAGACTAGGCAAGTTGAAGTCACCTAGGAAGATAATATCAGGTATCGGGTTCTCCAAATTATCAAGGCTATTCTCTATTTTTTTATCTGTTCTGTGAATTCCTCAGCCGTTGCATCTGGCGGTTTGTATATTAGAATAATCATTAAATTTATTTTCTCTATTTTTAATCCCAGTACCTCTACCACCTCATTTGAAACGTTTAGGAGCTCCGAGCATACAAGGTCTTCCCTAATATACAGACCCACTCCTCCATGTGACCTAATTTTCCTATCACACCTGTATAGGTTATATCCTGGAATCCAGATCTCACTGTCCAACAATTCCCCTACATGGGTTTCTGTGAAAGCTCCAAATACTGCATTTGACTCCGTGAGGAGGCCATTTATGAACTGTACTTTGTTGTTTGTTCTTGTTTTCAGTCCTTGTATGCTGGCAAAGATGAATGAGGTTACTCTATTAGTGATAGTTTGAATGGGAGACTTATTCGGCAAGCCCATTATGCGTGGACATAATGAGTTTGTTCTGACCAGTACTGATTGTTGTAGGGCACTTGCCTGTCGTAGTTGTAGTTCCCTTTCGGTGGGTAATTGTATCTATAATTCTGGAATGCAAGTGGATCTGGCATCCAGTTCCATACACTCTCCATGCTCCTCCTTTTGAATTCTCTTTCGGTCTGGTATAAAAAATTTATAGTTTCCTCCAAATTCATTATCCTGCTTGCCGCTCTTTATGTAGCGTTATGTATTAGATATCTCGATATACTACGAATTTGAAAAAGACATTTTTCAAAGAACATTCAACAACCAGGAAGACCAAACACTGAGAAGTACAAGATTTATGAGAGCAAAACAGCACGTGAGGACACACTCAAGAGTATGTTGACCAGACCACACACTAGAAGGTGAGAGGACGACGGCGTTTCGGTCCGTCCTGGACCATTCTCAATCGACTTGAGAATGGTCCAGGACGGACCGAAACGTCGTCGTCCCTTCACCTTCTAGTGTGTGGTCTGGTCAACATACTTTAGCCACGTTATTGTGACTCCTCGCCTGCATACTCAAGAGTACTGATGCCACAGTTGGTGGGGCAGTTACGGCTAGAATGTATGGCGGATCTTTGACCAAAACTTTTAACCTTGCAGGATTTACAAGGTTGAATGGAATAATTCTTTGGTAGATTCTTACTTATGAGGAGTGTGATGATCTACTATATACAATAATGTGGATGAAGTGTTTTTGAGAAACTTTGTGTTCGTGTGTGCAATCTTGAGGTTATCTTGAGATGATTTCGGGGCTTAGCGTCCCCGTGGCCCGGTCCTCGACCAGGTCTCCTTTTTGCTACACATCCCCAGGAAGAAGCCCGTAGCAGCTGTCTAACTCCCAGGTACCTATTTACTGGAAGATGAACAGGAGCATCAGGATGAAAGAAACATTTTGCCCATTTGTCTCCGCCTCCACCGGGGATCGAACCCGGAACCTCACGACTTCGAATCCGAAGCGCTGCCCACTCAGCTGTTAGGCGCCCTAACTAGCAGGGCGTAACAACAACCTGAAGTAACAAGCAACGAACTACGGAGCACAATACAGAGCGTGTGAATGTGTGTAATGACCTAAATGATTACCTAAGTGTAGTTACAGGATGAGAGCCACGCTCGTGGTGTCCCGTCTTCCCAGTACTCTTTGTCATATAACGCTGCGATGCTACTGACGGTTTTGGCCTCCACCTTCTCCCTTATTTATACCATCTACCACTATGTTTGCAAAAGAAAAATTTATAATATTTTTTCGGCACCTTTGTAACTTTTTCCAGGAACTGAAAAAGATTTAGTTTCCTGTGTACTCACCTAGTTGAGCTTGCGGGGGGGGGGGGTTGAGCTACGGCTCTTTGGTCCCGCCTCTCAACTATCAATCAACAGATGTACAGATTCCTGAGCCTACTGGGCTCTATCAAATCTATATTTGAAACTGTGTATGGAGTCAGCCTCCACCACATCACTGCCTAATTACCTAAGTGTAATTACCTAAGTGTAGTTACAGGATGAGAGCTACGCTCGTGGTGTCCCGTCTTCCCAGCACTCTTTGTCATATAACGCTTTGAAACTACTGACGGTCTTGGCCTCCACCACCTTCTCACTTAACTTGTTCCAACCGTCTACCACTCTATTTGCGAAGGTGAATTTTCTTATATTTCTTCGGCATCTGTGTTTAGCTAGTTTAAATCTATGGCCTCTTGTTCTTGAAGTTCCAGGTCTCAGGAAGTCTTCCCTGTCGATTTTATCAATTCCTGTTACTATTTTGTACGTAGTGATCATATCACCTCTTTTTCTTCTGTCTTCTAGTTTTGGCATATTTAATGCTTCTAACCTCTCCTCGTAGCTCTTGCCCTTCAGTTCTGGGAGCCACTTAGTAGCATGTTTTTGCACCTTTTCCAGTTTGTTGATGTGCTTCTTAAGATATGGGCACCACACAACAGCTGCATATTCTAGCTTTGGCCTAACAAAAGTCATGAACAATTTCTTTAGTATATCGCCATCCATGTATTTAAATGCAATTCTGAAGTTAGAAAGCATTGCATAGGCTCCTTGCACAATATTCTTAATGTGGTCCTCAGGTGATAGTTTTCTATCTAGAACCACTCCTAGATCTCTTTCTTTATCAGAATTCTTTAAAGATTTCTCACATAATATATAGGTTGTGTGGGGTCTATGTTCTCCTATTCCACATTCCATAACATGACATTTATTAACATTAAATTCCATTTGCCAAGTGGTGCTCCATATACTTATTTTGTCCAGGTCTTCTTGAAGGGCATGACAATCATCTAAATTTCTTATCCTTCCTATTATCTTAGCATCATCAGCAAACATGTTCATATAATTCTGTATACCAACTGGTAGATCATTTATGTACACAATAAACATCACTGGTGCAAGAACTGAACCCTGTGGTACTCCACTTGTGACATTTCTCCATTCCGATACATTGCCTCTGATTTCTGCCCTCATTTTTCTATCAGTCAGAAAATTTTTCATCCATGATAGAAGCTTACCTGTCACCCCTCCAATATTTTCCAGTTTCCAGAACAACCTCTTATGTGGAACTCTGTCGAAAGCCTTTTTTAGGTCCAGATAGATGCAGTCAACCCAGCCATCTCTTTCCTGTAATATCTCTGTGGCCCGATCATAGAAACTGAGTAAATTCGATACACAGGATCTTCCTGATCGAAAACCATACTGTCTGTCTGATATTATATCATTTCTCTCCAGGTGTTCTACCCATTTAGTTTTGATTAGCTTTTCCAATACTTTCACTATTACACTTGTCAATGATATAGGTCTATAATTGAGGGGGTCTTCCCTGCTGCCACTTTTGTAGATTGGAACTATGTTAGCCTGTTTCCACACGTCTGCTACGATTCCTGTACACAGGGATGCCTGAAAGATCAGGTGAAGTGGAATGCTGAGCTCAGATGCACATTCTCTCAGAACCCATGGTGAAACGCCATCTGGGCCAGCTGCTTTGTTCCTCCCGAGCTCCTTTAGCATATTTTCCACTTCATCTCTAGACACCTCTATCCGCTCTATGTTGTTCTCTGGAATTCTTATTGTGTCTGGTTCTCTGAAGATTTCATTTTGTACAAACACACTTTGGAACTTTTCATTTAATGTTTCACACATTTCCTTTTCATTTTCCGTGAATCTGTTTCCCATTTCCAACCTCTGGATATTATCCTTTACCTGCAATTTGTTGTTTATGAATTTGTAGAATAGGCCCGGTTCTGTTTTACATTTATCTGCTATCCCTTTTTCAAAATTTCTTTCTGCCTCTCTCCTTACTGCTGTATAATTGTTTCTCGCATCTTTGTATCGCTGGTATGTTTGGGGGTTTGGCCTCTTCCTATACTGATTCCATTTTTGTGTCTTTTGGTCTCTTGCCCTCTCACAATTTCTGTCGAACCAATCCTGTTTTCTGGTCCTGCATCTCTGTTTTGGTATAAATTTTTTTGTGCCTTTATCATATATTTCACAAAACTTGCCATACATCTCATTCACTTCCTTGCCTAGCATCAAGTCTGTCCAATTATACTCACTAAAAAAATTTCTAAGGTCACCATAATGTCCTCTCCTGAAGTCTGGTTTTTCAACTGCTTCAACCTCCTTATTTTCTTCCAGCTTATAACGCATTGCATACTTTATTCCCAAAAAGACATGGTCACTTTTACCCAAGGGAGGAAGGTACTGAATGTCAAATATCTCTTCCTCCTTCCTGGTAAATATCAAATCTAGCATGGAGGGAACGTCCCCTTCCCTCATCCTCGTAGCTTGTTTAACATGTTGATACAAGAATGTTTCCTTGTTTCAAGAATGTTCCTAATGTGTGTGTGTGTGTGTGTGTGTGTGTGTGTGTGTGTGTGTGTGTGTGTGTGTGTGTGTGTGTGTGTGTGTGTGTGTGTCCTGTTATAAAAAGAAGGAAAATACAGAAGTTAAAAAGAGAAAACTCGGAGGATCACCATAAAATACAAATCTCATTTCATGTAAACGTTAAGGTTTTCGAAAAGCTGCGGCTCTGACGAAGGAAAAAGTTGAAGCGTAGGAGTTGACTCATCAGGCGGCACGAGGCAAAAGGATTAGCAATAATCCTTCACGACCAGTCATGACTATATGACGTCACTGTATTAGGGATTCCCAGTATGTACGTGATCCTTCATGGGGTACCTTACCTTGAGGTGCTTCCGGGGCTTAGCGTCCCTGCGGCCCGGTCGTCGACCAGGCCTCCTGGTTGCTGGACTGGTCAACCAGGGTGTTGGACGCAGCTGCTCGTAGCCTGACGTACGAGTCACAGCCTGGTTGATCAGGTATTCTTTAGAGGTGCTTATCAAGTTCTCTCTTGAACACTGTGAGGGGTCGGCTAGTTATGCTCCTTATGTGTAATGGAAGCGTGTTGAACAGTCTCGGGCCTCTGATGTTGATAGCTCTCTAATGAACACTGTGAGGGGTCGGCCAGTTATGCCCCTTATGTGTAGTGGAAGTCTCGGGCCTCTGAGGTTGAGTTCTCTCTCAGAGTACCTGTTGCACTTTAGGGTACGTGGTTAGGGTATGTGGTTGCACGTGGTTTTAGGGTACCACGCTAAAATGACCTCCGACTGTGAATGCAGTCTTGGTGTGGTTTGGTGTTGGGCTGAAGTCCTCTCAACCTCAGCAGGGCTATTGAAGCCACCATGGTTGCTCACTGACCAACCAACAAGAATACTTCAGTCCCAGAGCTAAAGTAAACTCGGTAAAGTATATACCTTGAGAGTCTTGCATGACCTCCGACCAATGTCTGCTAATATTGAGTAGATACAAAAGGCTATGAGATTTTTAGTTGATTGTAGAGGGTTAGATGGGGTTAAATTAAGCAAAGTTATTTGATGTGAATCATCAAACCAATCATCTCGTCATCATCTGGGTATAGAGCTTGGGGTACAGCAACACTGCTCTCCCTTAGCTAGACGAAAACAATGTCAGCGTAGCCTACATTAGTTATGCCCCCGAACTAGTTTTGGAACACGACTTTTTTTCCCCTGTGTGTTTTGCCATAACTTGACCAAAGTGGACCTGGCGGTCTCTTCCTAGTGACTGAGAGCGTTGAAGGTCCCCGCCAGTGGCACTTCTGGGGGCGGGGGAGAGGGGGTGGAGCCCCAGACACCCCCAGCTGGGGGAGGGAAGGGGGGGGGGTGATGAGAGAGAGAAGCAGGGAAGGGGGAGGGGGTGGTGTTCGAGGTCAGCTTCCGAGGGAGACTACGAACACTTTATGAGAGACGAAGTAGGAAGGGGTTCCAGGACGCCTTCCTTCCCAGCGGCGAGATGAAAAGTGGTGGGGAGGAGAGAGAACCTTCCCAGCGGTGAGATGGGACGATAATAACGGACACCTCTGGTGGAAAGGGGAGAGGCTCTTCACGATCTAGTCACGGTCACCAGAAAGGAGAGGAAAACAGAAACGAGGAAAAGGGAGAGACAAAGATACCGAAGATGGAAAAGGGGTGATAGAGATGGCAAATAGAAGGGAGGAATTGGGAATAGTATAGACTGGTGAAAACCTTTGAATGAAACAGATGAAAAAGACGTATGCGATAAAAATTAAAATAAAAAACACAAAGATGTGTATTTATAGTCACAATAACGTGGCTGAAGACACGAAGACTAAACCCACACTCCAGAAGTGACAACGACGTTCCAGTCCGTCCTGGACCATTAACAAATACGAAACGTCGTCGTATATATATAATATATATCAAATTATATTACCTAATATTATATTATATATTATTATATGTTTATTATATTACATTATATATTAATATAATTACATATATATTATATTACATTATATATTAATATAATTATATATTACATTACATTATATATTAACATAATTATATATATATTATATTACATTATATATTAACATAATTAATAATAAATTATATTATATATTATAAAATTTATGGTAAAACAACCAACGTAAACTAACCACACGAAATCCTACACTTATTGTAAGCAGTACTGTTATTTCTGGGTGAGACTTGGTGCAGTAATGCGCCACAATGGTCTTCCGAGGCTGCTGAATGTTTCAATAATGCTCAAGTCTGACCTTTTTAATACAGTTGCCAGTGTGGTAAAGTATGACTCCCTCCTTGAACTGCTCTCACCAGACGTTATGATAAAGTAATTGTGTTGTAATTCAATAGAATCAGCAGAGCCGTTCAGGAGGGCTAAAGCTGAAACATTTATTGGCACGAATTCGGAGTCTCAGACCAGTTTACTCCCCAAGATAATTGCCAAAACTTTTAATTTGCATAAATATGTTTGGGTATAGGGCTTGGATACAGTAGCAATACTATTTTTTTTACTTCGTGACAATAAAAAACAACAAGGGAAAATACTAGATAACTGGAGAATGTAGCTAAAGAGCTCTGTAAAACTAGCAAAACAATGAAATATTGGAATTAGAGGAAATATGATTAATCATAAAATATCGAAAATAAAGTCAAACAAATTGAAATGAATAGCGAATTAAATCTCAAGGAACCGCAGGCAGAAAACTACGTAAGATGAGTTCAAAGCAGAAACCACGATCGTAAAGTACCCCTCAGTGGGAGACGTGGCATTTACAAAGGTAGATGTAGATGGTCTGCGCTGTAGAGCACGCGAACCGTTAATAACAAAGGCGAAACAAAAACAGCAGCAGGTCAGGACACCTAGAGAACTAGGACACATGTAGGGCAGTACGTGTACAGGACACATACAGGACAGTGCACATAAAGAAGACACGTTCACAGGAGCAGGCGAAACAGAATAACAAAACGACAAGCCAACAACAGGAAGTCTTAAAGAGAATACACAGTAGACAGCCGTGATTGACTGTTGTTGGTAACAGTGAGGCACAATGAATAATGAGCTGGTGGTTAGGAGGGAGCGCGGGGCCAAGGTCAGGAGGTCTGAAAAGGGAGTTCAATGCGTAGCCTGAGTGAGCATGGGAGGTGAATAGCCTGAGTGAGCCTGAGTTATATAGCGCTGGAAAAGGGATCAGGATAAGGCTCTTGGGATGGGACGGGGGCAAGGAATGGTCCCCAACCACTTATGGACGGCCAGGGAATTGAACGCAGACGTGCATGAAGCAAGACTAATCTAACCTAAACAGGGAGTTTAGGTTAGATTAGTACCTTGATACGATCTTTAGGTACTTGAGTCACTCTACTGAAGCTAATCTCACCTAATATAACCTAACTCAGGCCTAATAAATATTAGCAATAATGGAAAACAAATGAGCAATGTGAGTAACGCCAGTGTTCAGAGTGACTGTACTCACCATGTAAATAGTTGCACTCGGTTTAATTAAGTTCCCCCTCACACACACACTGTAAATAGTTGCACTCAGTTTAATTAAGTCCCCCCCACACAGACACGTCCAGTTTCTGTGTACGATATTCCTCTCCTGATGTCAGTTTACAATGCTTTGTTACGATATGGAAATGCGTTAAAAACCCACGCCAGAAAGCAAGGCGGATTAATGGCGAGTGCTTACAGTACCCACAGTGTAGAGGTGGGTAATGAGTGACGTTGAGTTACAGTACTTACAGTGTAGAGTTCAGTAATGAGAGAGGTTCAATTATAGAGCTCACAATGTAAGAGCTTACAGAGAATTCTTAAAACTTTTACTACAGCAAACAAAAAGAGTGCGCATAATTGCAAGAGGAAAGTGCTCACTGTAGCAGGAAAGTTCACAGAATAACATTTACAATTAGTGTGTGCACAGTATAACAAAGAAGTACACAGTATAACAAGGGAGTTGCACAGTATTACAAGAGAATGCACAGCATAACAGGAAACTGCACAGTTTAACAACAAGAGGTTACACTGTATAACATGAAATTGCATGACAGTAGAGTGCACGGTGAACCCGGAGAGTGTACAGTGCACCCAGAGTCTCCTCGGTACAGGAGAAGCGAGTGCATGGTGCACAATCAAGCGTGTGTTGCTCCTCGCCGACGACCCATTGCGAGCGGCAGTCACGGGTCGCCACGGGCGGGTGAACATAATCCACGGCAGCTACCGGATTGCAACCGGCAATACAGCTTGTGTCAATCTAGTTTAATCTCGCGTCACTCTAGTTATGAAACAAAACAAAGAGTGAGGCTTGTCACGGTATACAGTTAACACTGGGAGATGGGGTGGTTTAGGCTCACTGTACTTGATTTTTTCTATAAAACATAATGTCTGGTTATCCAGGATAAGACCAGACTTTGCAGGGTGACTGGTGATTGTTGAGGAATGGTCATTGGAGGTCGGAGTTGGACCCTCTTGATATAAACATCCATCCTCGCTAAATACGAGAGTCCACCCTCACTTAGGTTCGCCCGCAGACTATTTTTTGTCCACGATGATTAAGATGTGGTAGCCCACGGAAATTATATATACTGCCTTGATATCTGGCGGTTCCCGGGTAGTATCCGGATTGTAAAGGTACCCCTTGACTAATACCTCACTTCTGGCTATTAGTACGCCGTTAATTAACGGATCTTGATGTTAACTGTGTTCCTGTTGCAATCTTAACTACCACTGTTCTCTTGTCCTCTTGGTGTTTGTTCACCAGAAGGCCGCAGACACCAGACAACATTACTGCAAACGCTTACAACACTAAGCCTGTGCTACAGCCCAAGATTCTTTAAAGGAAGAATTTAAAAGCTGCTACAACCTAACTCGAGAGTTTCTGTAATCATAGGTAATTGACTGCGGGAAAGGATCAGTCAATTGCACCTAAATCCAAGAATGTGAATCCCCAATTATGGAACAGGAGGGATGAATTTATTTTAAAGTGTGTTTTAATTCAAACAAAAGGGCTTATATATATTAAATAGATTAAGGGATGCTTGCAAAGTTCACATGGGTTTATTCAATAACACAGGATTGTCGATTCAATGAAGAATAAAATATAAAATTGGGGAAAAATTCCACTAAACACCAATAAAATAAAATTTAATTAAACACAAATATTTATAATTGAACACGCCCTAATTGAAATAAAACTTTGGATTACTATAACTGCGCCGAACTTCAAAAAGGCAGAACTTTACCTTAAATACAAAAAACCAGGCCAGATGTTATGCCTGCCTCTAGGGAGAGGTCTTGACCCCAGGATGTTCACTAACCACAATGACTAAAACTTTGACCAAACCACACACTAGAAGGTGAAGGGACGATGACGTTTCGGTCCGTCCTGGACCATTCTCCTGGTCCAGGACGAACCGAAATCGATTTGAGAATGGTCCAGGACGGACCGAAACGTCGTCGTCCCTTCACCTTCTAGTGTGTGGTCTGGTCAAACTACTTCAGCCACGTTATTGTGACTCATCGTCTGCATATGACTAAAACTGCTCTCACAAACTGTAAAGTTGATCTTGGATAGTTGCCAAACTAATTATCAAAGTTAATTAATAAAGCTAGATTCATTTCGTACCGGTCACTAAAGGTGACTTTATCATTATTCCAAAACTGATGTTAGATTACATTGGTACTTGAGCAAGGTTGCTTATTAATTATAATAACTGAATAATACTTGAATTTCTCCACATTACTGAATTAAGAAAGTGTTCAATAGCACTTCTTACAGCCGCATGACCGTTCTTGACCAAAGGATGATTCAGTTGTATATAGTCCTGGGGACCATTCAGGCTTGTTCGCATTTGTGTTCCTCACGTGTGCCCCAAAGAATGAGGTGATTTGATAAAATACCATGCCCAAGATTACCAATAGAGTGCCGGCGGGCTGATAGGGAATTAGCCTCGGCTACCATCCTCTTTTGTCCGGTCGTGTTGGTCGAGTGGTTAAGGGATCCTGTACATCAGTTGCATTGCTTCTGGCAGTATGAGTTCGAGTCACTTCTGGGGTGTGAGTTTTCAGTATATATATATATATATATATATATATATATATATATATATATATATATATATATATATATATATATATATATATTATATATATATATAAAGACTGACCCCGGCAGTCAGTGAGACTCGAACCACTAATTGACCCCGAATCAAAAGGCTTACGAAATTATCTCGAAACGATATTAACTCCAGGTGTGCCATTTTGCCCTTTAGGATGAGAGTTATAACAACTAGCCAAGACTAGAGGCTTCTAGGAGACACCAGGGAGAAAAACTGGCAGCCTCCCACCCTCGCTCAACTTTCTCCTGCGCTGGAGTAATGACAAGAGACCCAGCCACGCCCTCTATTTCACTGCCTTCCATGTGCTCCTAAATTTTAGCAAGGCACAAATCATATATATTAATCGATATGTAATATCAAATTAAACCAATCTCAGCAACAAGTTGCTTTTGTGGAATATACAGGACGGTGAATTTTTTAATTTTATGGTCGTTTTGGTTTTTCACTTTAAGGTACAGGAAGCCTATTATCAAGGTCGTCCTGGCCAAGGGCGAGAGTGTCCACACGACCTCCCAACCAGTTACTAGCCGGACCCAATAGGGTTTAACTGAGTAGGATTCGAACAGCATCGACAGCGCCTAATGAATTCAGTTTGATATTTGAGGTCTGAAATTAAAAGTCACTTGTAGTGCAAGAGGCGAAGGGTCCTAATTTTAATGACTCTCACTGACACCATTCTTGGTCACACAAAAAATTACTACCTATTTTTTTAAGGATTAATCATTCTAGCTTAAAATATACTTCATGCAACCAAATATAACTGATTAAAAACGGTATTAAATATATATATATATATATATATATATATATATATATATATATATATATATATATATATTGGTGTATACTGGCAGCAGGTTTTCTTTCAAACATGTTTCATTGAATATGACCGCATATTCTGTATTTATTATTTTCTGGTTTAGGGCTTCTATCCCTCTAACTATTTTCTTATCATCAGGGCTTAATTGAAATAGGAGAACTCCTATTTCAATTAAGCCCTGATGCTAAGAAAATAGTTAGAGGGATAGAAGCCCTAAACCAGAAAATAATAAATACAGAATATGCGGTCATATTCAATGAAACATATATATATATATATATATATATATATATATATATATATATATATATATATATATATATATATATATATATATATATATTAAAAGGTTGTGTTATATATATATATATATATATATATATATATATATATATATATATATATATATATATATATATATATATATATATATATATATATATATATATATATAACACAACCTTTTAATAACTAATAATATATTAACCAAATTACTTAAATTATCAGAAACGTACCAAATAAATCCAAAGCATAGAGAAAACCCAATAAAGAACGCAGCAATCAAGTTCCCGGCACAAATATAAATAAGTCAAGTCATCAGTACAATCATTTAACACATTTGTATTCCTGGCAGTGTTCTCTCTCAGAAAGCTGCAAGTTACCAAGTAGATGTTGCAGCTAAAATTCATTACCGTGTTGAATATTGACAAAAGACTGAGGTAACGAGTAGTGAGCATATTAAAGAAAACAAAAGTTACAGTACGAAGATTTTAACTAAATTTTGCCAGAAAACCGACATTATTATTTCGGGAAGAAATGTATACGGAGGTGAATAGGAGAAAAGAAACTTCAAAAATAGCTATATAAAAAAATCATTACAAAATGTGCTTTATGACAACTTCAGTACGAGATGTGTACCTCTTTCTTCTCGGTCTATTTACACAGAGAATTTACTTAATCCCGAACTACATTATAAACTAAAGTATATTTATACTGGAGAGTCAGAAAGCTCCACTGGTGCCCTTAATAATCCTTCAGAGGCTAATAGACCTAAAATTCGATACCAATCCAAATGACCAGGGATTGTGATAGTGAAAGTGAGAGTCTTATTGAACTCTAATCTCAACCACATTTCTCAGAAGATGAGCAACGTTTTCGAAATGATAAAACTATTTCATTTATATATATATATATATATATATATATATATATTCATATATATATATATATATATATATATATATATATATATATATATATATATATATATATATATATATATTATAATGTTTTCCATGGGTCTCATATACATGCTCCGCCTTAAAATTATCAGTTATAATACACGCTAACATTATTTATCTTGATATTTATTGATATAGAAAAAGGAAATAGTGCAGTTTTTAGATCAGCTAAAAATCACGATAAACTATCTGACTCTTAGCAGTGTTGAGGACACGCGTGAAAGTCATACATGGTGTCACACTCCGGTGCTTGAACCTGTAGTCTCCGATGGTGGTCTTACCGACGCGGAATGTTAACTCGGGGAACGCGAGGAATTCCTGAACGTCGAGGAAAAAATGAATATGTGTAGGAAAAAAATAAATACAGGAGAGAATGTTGCAACAGAGGAAAATGCAGATGCAAGAGCCAAGGTCTTGGGGGCAGCACGAAGAAAAGCAAAGGTCTCTCTTGGTAAGAGAGAGCGAGAGAGAGAGTGTACTCGAGATATGCTTACAGGGTCGAACCAGACTCTTAGTCCCAACCTTCTGAACGTTCTTAGATTAACACAAAGACTCATTTTCACGTTTTTATCATATTTACATTTAAAACTTTGATTCGAATTAGCTTCAACGACTTCTACATCTAACCTATTCCATTTATTGACAGCTATGACAGTTAAAAAGTTCTTTCAGACGTCTCTTAGAATCTTGAATACCCTTATCTCTCCTTGCCTCCTGTGTGGTAAGGTCTGGAGTATGTGTGTGTGTGTACTCACCTAGTTGTGCTTGCGGGGGTTGAGCTTTGTCTCTTTGGTCCCGCCTCTCAACTGGTGTACAGGTTCCTGAGCCTACTGGGCTCTATCATATCTACATTTGAAACTGTGTATGGAGTCAGCCTCCACCACATCACTGCCTAATGATATCCATTTATTAACTACTCTGACACTGAAACAGTTCTTTCTAACGTCCCTATGGCTCATTTGGGTACTCAGTTTCCACCTGTGTCCCCTTGTTCGCGTACTACCCGTGTTAAAAGTTTATCCTTATCTACCCTGTTAATTCCTCTGAGAATTTTGTAGGTAGTGATAATGTCTCATGTGTGTATGATTTGTAAATCTTTACATCTATGAACGAAAACAAAACTGTTAAATTCGTTGTGTACAACAGTACAAGAGGTGAAGTGAACGGGAGGTGTATGCAGTGAGGGGTGACCAGAGAGGGGAGGCGAGGAGTGTGGGGGTAGGGAGCAGGAAGGTCGTGAACGAGGTCACCTATACAGGGAGGCCGCCAGGAGGTAGAGTCCACTCTGGCACGGCTTCTCGCAAATTCTCTACCAAGCTACTTTTTGCGTTGGCTGCGGCCGAGCTAGAGTACAGGTGGCGTCAAGCGTAAATAACAACCAGCGCACATTGGTACAAAACCCTCGCCACACGGATATGTTAAGCTACAGCATTCTTATGCTAAATAGCAAATATTTCAAAATATATAATGTTTCCACAAAGTAGTTATTTATAATATATAAATTTATATTAATCACTAAGACGAAATAGCTAATACTGGGCGCAAACTCCTGCCACCTGGTCTTAGCAATATCATTGCAGGCAATACACGGCAATGAATCCACTTTGTTTATCTAGCATCTTAAACATTCCAAAAATAAGCACTTGTCAGGAACATTTTCTGTAGTTCCAGAGTTTCGTCAGACACTCCAACAACCTTGCATCGAACTTCCTCATTCTTCACTGCTTCTGTTCTTCCTCAATGTTTCCCGATATTACTGCAAAGGTTCGTAAATTTGGAAATTGGTTTTAGTTCCTGACGTGAGGGTGGGAGGGGGGGGGGGCGCTCTTTTCCCTTATTTAACGTCCTTGGTTGGCACTGGGAAGCAAAATTCAGCGGTAATTAACGAAGGATATATGGACAAATGTACCAAGACAGAACACAAAAAATAAAGGTGTACCCCACTACTCTGTACGGTTGTGAACTATATGCTGGACTAAAATATATTTATACAGAAGGAAATGACACTAACGTTATATATATCAATGAGAAAATCAACTGGATCAATGCAGGGATTCGAATCCTTGACATGGGTACTCCCTAAGCCGAGCACCTTTACCTCTTGACCACGATATTATGAGTTATACAACCTGGGATTCCGGTGTTACAGCCCCACTCCTGTGCCTGGTAAGTCCACTACGGGCTCACCATAGCCCGTGCTACTTTGGCACTTTTGTTCTAAGTAGCTGAATCTAAAACAACAACAATTGGGAGTCCACCACATCCACAGGGCATCTAGAGGCTCCTACTGAAGCCAGTCGAGGTTACTCTGGTATAGGTAATGGAGTTCTCCACCATACGCTCCAGGTTCAAATTCACAAGACAACCACACGACAGTTTTACTAGCCTATTGTGGAGGCCTTAATAATCCCGCCGCAGATTATATACCTTACGTTGAGAAGGCTTGAGCTGCAGACAGCGCGGCGTGTAATAGAACTTTATGAAATAGGGTTCAGGGCAAGAGTTATTCAAGGAGAAACATGATTAGGAGTAAGTGTGGACGGGGAAGGTGGGGGTGTGGTTAGGTTACTTCCCTAACCTCACCCCCACCTTCGCTTCCTTGACGTCACGTTTTCCTACCTCCTATCACCTCCTTGACTTCACTCCATCTTGACCTCCTTGACATCTCCCCGCCATCAACTCTGGCCTCACCCCACCTCCCTGTTGTCACCCCATCCCCTATTTTCCACTGGTATAAGCATTAGCCGTGTATATCAGACAACGAAACACGTGTAGACGAAATGTTATCTACAAATTTATTCTTAACGTCATATCTCTCCACATCCTCGTCATCAGTCTGTGTACTCTTCATGAAGGAAAAGATATGTTTTGCACAATATATACACCAAGAATATATATATCTTACACCGTTCCTATTCGGTGTATATCACCAAGTCTACTTTAGTCCTGGACATCACTCGGGATTAAAGTACACATGGTGGTTGGTCAGTGAGGAATATTGGTGACCTTAATAGACCTGCAGAAGCTAAGAGGCCTTAACCTCAACACCAAGTTTTATCATCGACTTAATACACATCGTTTTGCTATCGCTTCGGTGTTGCTTACAGCTGCAGCTAAACTACACACCAATTTTGTATTTAGCGTGTTCATTATCCAAGTACACGAGGCGTTTGATAATGCAAAGGTCAGTATAGACTGCAACCAGCGCTGTGGCCACAGATTGCTATCATTAGGCTGCTAAGGTCGTAGAAACGTTAGTGGAGATTTAGAACTGATTGTATTTTAATGTGAAGCACCTTTGCTATAGGTATATGATCAGCGTTGCTAAACATACACTGCTGGTCGTGCCCACTCAGGCGAGGTGCGCCACTTTCGTTTTAGTCAGGTCAAAGTCACTGTGAAGGGCCCGGTCGCTGCCAGTGGTCATACCTCTAATGCCTCTTCGAGTTCCAATGGAAGATTTCGCAAGTGATCCGTGCAGACATTATGGTGGTCACTATTCGTGAATCCTAAATCATGAGAGTGGACATAGGTCTGTACGTCGTGTGGAGAGTTCATACATTCGTTACTGAAGGTCAGTGCACGAAATTGAGAAACAACGCTTCCTTGTTTAATTATCGTGTTTTAAACTGTTTTCCAAATCCACTACAAAAATAACGGAAATGAACTCCAAAGGATAAATCACTAATGAGGAGGAGTAGGAGGCGAAGAGAAGATAAAGAAGAGAAAACAACAAATGAAGAATGAAATTATATAAAATAAATACTTTGTATGTACTAGAGATGAACTTAATATGAGACCTGCAGCTGAGCACATCTATGGAGGTGGTGAAGAGGACAGGTTGATTAACAGTTACCAGGGAGGAATTTTATTTAATAAATAGAAAAGTTAAAGCCTAACATATCCCCAGGAAAATGACGAAGTGTTTGCCAGCGTGATTAAAGATGTAAAGAGTTTAATGAGCTCTTGTCTTGCATATTTAATAAACCATTAGAGGCTAGAAAGTATGGAGTCGTGGAGGGTTGCTAATGTGGTATCAACTTTTAAGAATGGAGATAGATCTAGATAACGTGAGTCAAATTATCATACAATATCTTAAAATCTTTTATAGGAAAATTGTTTGAATCGATAATAGCAAAATCCACCTGTTTTCATCTTGAAAATCAAAGAATCCACAGCATAGTTTTCCTAAAGGCCGCTCATGTTTGACACATTTGCTATCGTTTTATTCCAGCTGATTTGAGGCAGTTGATATAGTGAAAAGGATTGTAACGTTGTGTACTTTGACTTCGGCAAAGCTTTTGATTTTGTGCCTGACGAAAGGCCAATTACAGAGAAATAGCATCGCGGTGTTATGGTGCTATCTTAAGATTAGGACATGGTTATATCAAAGGAAATAGAGTTAGTATATATAAAGTTGTCAGAGAGAGACAAGCGGTCGTAAGTGGAGTGCCTCAAGGCTCTGTCCTGGGACCTTTGTTGTATGTATAACCTAAATTCAGGACTGAGCGGTAACAATTGCAACTTTACAGACGATACAATAATTGGGTAGAAAATAAATTGTCACTTAATTTATTTTTAAGACGACCTATATAGCTTTTTTTTTAAACGGCGAAAGATGGGCAGATGCAGTTTAATGATGAAAAATATAGGATTCCGAGGAGAGGCAATGATGTTAGAGTGATCAGATATCAGCGTTAATATCTGATGACTCTAATAGTGTTAATATCTGATAGTGTTAAGATCGCAAAGTCTAAATAAGAGAGATCTTTGGGTCACGATTAGTCGGAATTTAAAGTAAAAGAAACCAATCCATAAATGTACGAAATAAGGCAGTAGGACACTGGGATTTATTTCTAGAAGCGTTAGCAATTAAACACCTGGTGTTATTCTACAGCTAAATCTTGTTCTTGTTAAGGCCCATTTAAATTGTGCAGTTCAGGTTTGGTCGCCATGCTACACAAAGGACAAATTCGCTTGACCGCGTCTAGTGATGACAAAGTTAGTCATAGGTACTAGAAACCTTCCATACGAAGATAGATTGAGAAAGCTTAATTTGCATTCTCAAGAAAGGCGAAGATTTAAGGCCCACCTGAAGATACAAGTGGATGAAGGGGTATATCAAGGGGAGCATATTAACAATTGTTAAATATTTCAACACAAAATATAACTCAAAATAATGGATACAAAAATAGAATAGGTTTAGATTATGAAATGACCTGGGTAAATACTGGCTTCGAAATAATGTTGTTGATTTGTGGGACATATTACCGGGTAACGCAGTAGACATGAGGATTATCTCAACTATAGGATACACATATACAGGTATATGAATGAGTTTGGGTGTATATAAGTAGAACTGCTTATTATGGGCCAACTTCTACAGTTTTCTTATTTGTTATGTTCTTGGGATAATTTCTAAGGCAAAACAAACCGTAAATCTGCGAGGGGAAACTATCTAAAAATGTATTTGGCAAAAATTATCATGAAAAAAAACACTCAAATTTACAAGAGTTCTGAACTACGCTTGGTACTGGAGCACAACTGCCGATAAATAAACATTCCAACGCTCGTTGTAACTCTTTGAAAGACAGCGAAGGTGCCATCAACCAAGTAAAGTGTGTTTGCTGAGACGGAGTACTCATCTTGGCAGCACCATTAGTATGCACCATCGCATTCGGGATCTTACACAGTAATCGCCGGCGTAAATAAAAATGAGTTCTATATATTACATAAATACTAATAATTATAAAAAAGGTGCAAATTTATGATAAGAGAAATGACCAGTTTAAAACTAATGTTGTCGTGTGCTATGCATACACAATAAGGGTGTTTTTGACGCGCCAGTAAATAGTGTTCACATCTATAACATCACTCAAAAGAGCTTTAACCATCTTTCTAACTTTCAGATATCATGGATTTTATTTAATAAAATAACATTATAATACACCATGAACGTAACCGGAGATTAAATTTATTATGCAGAGAAATTTGTTAAGGGTAAAGAGTTCCAAGGACTTATGTAAAACTCAAAAGACAGTTGATATTAGGAACTATCGCTTCTCAACTCAGTTGCATATTTAAAATTAATTTTATGACTTAGTACGTTTATACTTTTAATGGTAGTAAAGTTGTCACGTTTCTAAGGTCGAACAAACGATTTTTGACAATTAAATAAAAATATTATTATTGTTACAGACAAATTTTGAGTTCATAAATGAATGGAAAGGAACGGGCCTATGAGTCTCCCTACTTATAGGAGTCTCCATGTATACTAGCCATAGTCTCCTCAGGTTGGAGAGTCTCCATGTATACTACCCCACAGCCTCCTCAGGTTGGGGAGTATCCATGTATACTAGCCACAGTCTCCACAGGTAGGAGAGCATCCATGTATACTAGCCACAGTCTCCACAGGTAGGAGAGCATCCATGTATACTACCCCACAGCCTCCTCAGGTTGGAGAGTATCCATGTATACTACCCCACAGCCTCCTCAGGTTGGAGAGTATCCATGTATACTACCCCACAGCCTCCTCAGGTTGGAGAGTCTCCATGTATACTACCCCACAGCCTCCTCAGGTTGGAGAGTGTCCATGTATACTACCCCACAGCCTCCTCAGGTTGGAGAGTATCCATGTATACTACCCCACAGCCTCCTCAGGTTGGAGAGTATCCATGTATACTACCCCACAGCCTCCTCAGGTTGGAGAGTATCCATGTATACTACCCCACAGCCTCCTCAGGTTGGAGAGTATCCATGTATACTACCCCACAGCTTCCTCAGGTTGGAGAGTGTCCATGTATACTACCCCACAGCCTCCTCAGGTTGGAGAGTATCCATGTATACTACCCCACAGCCTCCTCAGGTTGGAGAGTATCCATGTATACTACCCCACAGCCTCCTCAGGTTGGAAAGTGTCCATGTATACTACCCCACAGCCTCCTCAGGTTGGAGAGTGTCCATGTATACTACCCCACAGCCTCCTCAGGTTGGAGAGTCTCCATGTATACTACCCCACAGCCTCCTCAGGTTGGAGAGTATCCATGTATACTACCCCACAGCCTCCTCAGGTTGGAGAGTATCCATGTATACTACCCCACAGCCTCCTCAGGTTGGAGAGTCTCCATGTATACTACCCCACAGCCTCCTCAGGTTGGAGAGTCTCCATGTATACTACAGAAACAATAATAGCTTTGCCATTTTAAAGTAAATAAAAAAAGTGTAGTTCTTATTACTTGTTAAGTACAGAGACAGGACATCATAAAGAGAATATTAAAATATTCAGTTAACAATTAAAAAATGGAAGTTTAATGGCATAAAACCATCAGTTTTGTCTCCGTTAATGAAATTCGCTTCATCGCTAAACATTAATATCAAGTTTTTTTTTGGTAGTTACAACAGCTATTCGTAAATGATCAATAAAACTAATCAGAGCCATTACTCGTCTCCAAACGAGACGAAAGAATTTATATTCGATATTTCATTTGTATTATAGACGAGGAATTTGCTCCAAACTTGATAATGAAATTGGTGGCAGGTCAGTAGTTTATGACTAAACTACCGGTAGTTTATGACTAAATTCTATTGATGATAAATAGTACTAAATTTTTAAACTTAAAAAGTAAATGTGTATTTACATTAGGTATTTTATTTAGCTTGTGCTAACATACTCAAAGTTGTATTCACACAACAGCAGCAGTAAAAATAAATATTTAACTTGATAAGATAAACTATATTTAATACATCGATTGCAGTCTAAAGAAAACGAAAACTAAGGTAAGGGGAGACTAGGACGTACTAAGCGCTAGGATATGTGGGCATTAAATCTCCGTTTGTTCATGGGGTTGGACCGTCGGGGAGCGAACACCGACCCTGTAAGAAGCGAGTCCGTCGCTGGACCCATGGGAGAGGGAGGAGGACGGAAGACACATAGAGAGTGTTCAGGATATGAGGGAATGGAACTGAGAGGACGATGGAAGGGATAAAAGTGAGAGTTGAAGGAGATACAAAGGTAGAGAGGGGGTGGAGGGAGAGGCGGGTGTGGAGGAGGTAGGGGACGGGTGTGGAGAAGGGAGGGACGGGTGTGGAGGAGGGAGGAGGGAGGAACGGGTGTGGAGGAGGGAGGGGGAGGGGGCGGATGTGGAGGAGGGAGGGACGGGTGTGGAGGAGGGAGGGGGCGGGTGTAGAGGAGGGAGGGGGCGGGTGTAGAGGAGGGAGGGGGGCGGGTGTGGAGGAGGGAGGAACGGGTGTGGAGGAGGGAGGGGGCGGGTGTGGAGGAGGGAGAGGGTCGGGTGTGGAGGAGGGAGGGGGCGGGTTTGGAGGAGGGAGAGGCGGGTGTGGAGGAGGGAGGGGGCGGGTGTGGAGGAGGAAGAGGGTCGGGTGTGGAGGAGGGAGGGGGCGGGTGTGGAGGAGGGAGGGACGGGTGTGGAGGAGGGAGGGGGCGGGTGTGGAGGAGGGAGAGGCGGGTGTGGAGGAGGGAGGGGGCGGGTGTGGAGGAGGGAGGGGGAGGGTGTGGAGGAGGGAGGGGCGGGTGTGGAGGAGGGAGGGGGAGGGTGTGGAGGAGGGAGGGACGGGTGTGGAGGAGGGAGGGACGGGTGTGGAGGAGGGAGGGGGCGGGTGTGGAGGAGGGAAGGGGCGGGTGTGGAGGGAGGGACGGGTGTGGAGGAGGGAGGGTGTGGAGGAGGGAGGGGCGGGTGTGGAGGAGGGAGGGGGCGGGTGTGGAGGAGGGAGGGGGAGGGTGTGGAGGAGGGAGGGGCGGGTGTGGAGGAGGAGGGAGGGGCGGGTGTGGAGGAGGGAGGGGGAGGGTGTGGAGGAGGGAGGGGCGGGTGTGGAGACGGAGGGAGGGGCGGGTGTGGAGGAGGGAGGGGGAGGGTGTGGAGGAGGGAGGGGGCCGGGGGTGGAAGAGTGAGGGAGAGTTGGGAAGGAGAGAGCGTCAGGTGAATGAGGGAGGCGACTGTGCAGGAGATCACAGTTGCTAATCAATCTCTGTACAAGGGTAACTGTGAACTGGTATTACGTCTGCGGCTGTCAACACCTGTCTGACCACCTCTAACAAGGCGGCAGTGCCCACGTACACCCCAAGACACGCTACATCACTTAATTTATCCAGTTCAGTAAACCCACAACAAGTATCCTTAAATTTATCCAGTACAGTAAACCCAGAAGAATTATCCTTAAATTTGTCCAAAACAGTAAACCAAGAACAGGTATACTTAAATTTATCCAGTACAGTAAACCCAGAAGAATTATCCTTAAATTTGTCCAAAACAGTAAACCAAGAACAGGTATACTTAAATTTATCCAGTACAGTAAACCCAGAAGAATTATCCTTAAATTTGTCCAAAACAGTAAACCAAGAACAGGTATACTTAAATCTGTGTTTTCACACCAATCACTGTTTATACGTCTTAAAATGAATTCAGTTTCATATGTTTGAACTCGCAAACGAAGCATTTTGTTTCAGTTTTTGACAGAAGCACAAAAATAAAATTGCCCTTAAAAACGTTTACTAAATAAATAACCAAAATATATTCAGCTACGCGTGATAATTGACGTGACGTGAGTAGTAATTATATATATATATATATATATATATATATATATATATATATATATATATATATATATATATATATATATATATATATATATATATATATACTGGTGACATATATATATATATATATATATATGTCACCAGTGCACCGGTGACAGGTAAAAATAAACAAAACAAAAGAGTGTCTCACTATATAACTGACGGGTACAGTATCCGTCCTGCGTGGTATGGCACTGTGCCTTCCGTCTCTGGCACTGTTCCTGCGGTCTCTGGCACTGCGCCTTCGGTCTCTGGCACTGCGCCTTCGGTCTCTGGCACTGCGGTTTCGGTCTCTGGCACTGCGGTTTCGGTCTCTGGCACTGCGGTTTCCGTCTCTGGCACTGCGGTTTCCGTCTCTGGCACTGCGGTTTCCGTCTCTGGCACTGCGGTTTCCGTCTCTGGCACTGCGGTTTCGGTCTCTGGCACTGCGGTTTCCGTCTCTGGCACTGCGGTTTCCGTCTCTGGCACTGCGGTTTCCGTCTCTGGCACTGCGGTTTCGGTCTCTGGCACTGCGGTTTCGGTCTCTGGCACTGCGGTTTCGGTCTCTGGCACTGCGGTTTCCGTCTCTGGCACTGCGGTTTCCGTCTCTGGCACTGCGGTTTCCGTCTCTGGCACTGGGGATTCGGTCTGCGTAACAGAGTCTTCGGTCTGTGGTGATACAAAGTCTTCGATCTGTGCTACAGCGACTTCGGTCTGTGTCACAGAATCTTCGGTCTGTGGTGCTACAGTATCTTCAATATGTTCTACAGATTCTTCAGTTTGTGTCACCGAGTCTTCGGTCTGTGGTGACACAAAGTCTTCGGTCTGTGTCACAGACTCTCCGGTCTGTGTCACAGACTCTCCGGTCTGTGTCACAGAATCTTCGGTCTGTGGTGCCACAGTATCTTCAATATGTTCCACAGATTCTTCAGTTTGTGTCACAGAGTCTTCAGTCTGCGGTGGCACAGCATCTTCGGTCTGTGCCACAGCGTCTTCGGTATAAATCACTGTAGCTTCCGGCTGTTGCAGATCAGGATCGAGCTGAGTTACCGTAGCTTCGGGCTGTGCCACCGTGAGTTCAGGCTGTTCCACTGTGGCTTCGGGCTGTGCCGCTGAGGCTTCGGGCTGTGTCACCGAGGCTTCGGGCTGTGCCACTGACTGCATGATGTAGCTGCGGGCTGTGGAACTGTGACACTGTTGTGAAGCGCCGAACAGAACTAGGTGCTCTTCCTAAATATCAAGGCCATTGTCGCCAGAACTGGTCGGAGAACACGTGACTTCCTGTCGAGTCCCACCTGGTCGCCCCCGCCATGATGCCCTTGTCCAGGACCAGCCAGCCTCCGACGCTCTCATCTGAGTCTCAAGAGTCCTCACGAGATGTCCGTGTCAAAGATCACCAGCCTCTGATGCTGTCATGATGGACGAGGTGTCGTTGACGCTCGTCTGAGGTAGATTTTTAGTCATTTCCGAAGGCGCATTCTCTGGGTATTTTGAGAGCGCCACTCCTCACTCAAAGAGTTTCAAAATAAATCATGCTATGCTCTATGCCTCAGATTAATCTTGTTATTTCTGAACGATAATTAAAGGTTCATCTTGAACAGGTTGTTCATCTGAAAGCCTCACGAATATCTTTGCTTAATGCACAATGTAAACAGTTTACCGAGGCCGAGAGCTTCATCACTCGCACAGTCCACACAACCTGTCACTCACTGTTTGGGTTGAGCCGCACGGGACACAAACCTCCCGCAAACTCATCTCACGCGAACACAAGATCCTGGTGTCGGGGCATTGATCACGAAGGTGGTGGGTATGGGGCACTTAAGTGGAGTGGTGGAGCGATCATTAAGGTAATGGGGAAGGTGGAGCACTTGAGATTGGTCGGGTGGAAGCACGCAAGGGTTTAGGGACCTGCCTGGGTATTTCTGAATACTAATGAGGGTGGTAGAAGCGGCATTGTCTTACCTGTTTGGGTGAAGATACATGGTGGCCAAGATGAGATCCCGGCAGCCACCAATTGTACACTGACACTGCTACGCCGACCCAAGACCCTGGCGTCCGACCCCCGCTGTATGGCCTCGCCGGAAGGCCAACCTAGACCCCACCTACGAGGCCATACAGCTCAAGGAAACCCAACCCAACCCCCATAGAGGGCGAGAGCCACGCCCTATTCACCATCCAAAATGGAATTTAATCTGTCGGTCTGTGGAATAGAGAGACCATTGGGGCGCACTCTGAGTGTGCCAGCGAGATACTTCAGGTAATGTTGGCATTATACTCACGATAACACTACAATTGCCGGTAGGGAGTTCACAATGGCAGTTCCGCCCCACCCGTTGCTACAGACCACACTGGCTTCCTCAGGACTCTCCCCAGCGAGTCTAACAATCCCCAAGACACTTTTTCTTTGTGTCACAGATTCATGGCTCGACACGTTCGACCTAGTGTACAAAAACTAGGGAGTGAGGCATGCCAATTTGCAGCATAGTTCAAGGCTGAGAAGAGTTCTGAGGATACATACCACACCTTTCCAGCTTGTATCCATTCTCAGCCAACCAGAGCCGAAAGTGCGGCCTGCCCCGAGCACACAGATTGGTCAACAGTCGCAAGTCTGACCCCTCCTCCCTCTGCCTTACAATCACCTCACATGAACTCCGACCTCTCACGCACACATTCCTCATAACTCACAGTTTTCATCTCAATATACCTCATTCTTGTAATTAAAAAACTATTACCTTTTATTTCACTAGTGAAATAACTTTAATGTGAATATATACATAGGCCTTCAAGATGTAAAAATTGACTTTCGCTTTTCATTCTGCGGCTGGTGGCTCCGCCCACACCGGGGAGTGGGTGGAGGTGGGCGTGGTCTCCTGTTGGGCAAGATCATCACGCCGCTCAGAACTGGCTTTACAGAACACCCGCCCACGCACACACGCGCGGGCACACACATACCAGGTCACACACATACACATTAGGTCACACGCACATATACCAGGACACACACACCGACACACAAGGCGCACACACATTCACGCACCAGAGTGCACACACACACACCAAAACACGCACCAGCACACACACACACTAACAAATACCCACAGACATTGCCATACACACAAACCCAAACCGCGACACATACCCACACAAAAATACCCACACCCATCCACCCTAACCGCATTCATATATGAAATATTATGCTTTAAAGACAAATATTATGCTTTATTATGATAATAATATTATGAAATATTATGCTTTAAAGACAAAGGCAGTATTCAACGAGCATTTAAGCAAGTAATTGTAAACCTGTACAACAAAGATCGATAACACATGTACAAGTTCGTAAGTACTTGCGTAACTCCTTGACGAATCCGGTCCCAAAGCTGGAAATTATATACACCCCCCCCCCAAAAAAAAAAAATGTGTTGGCAAAATAAAGAAAACGGGAAAATTTATGAGGTGAATCGAGAGTATTGTGAGGGGGAACCTGGCCAAGGCCGGATAGACTCCCAGGGGGGTAGTGGCTCGCTCCCTCACACCTCAACCTGTTCTCTCTATACCACGTCACATTTTGACGGTATAGAGAGAACTTTGGCCAGAAACTGACGGACAAGATGATGGTAGCGACTCGGGAAATTAACGTAATGTCCAGTTTTATGTTCGTGGGGCCTCTGGTTGGTTAGGATACTTTAGTTCGACAGTTTCGTGACGTTGGCAACGCTGGCGAGAACAGGCTGCACACCTAACTCATTTCACCTGCGCCAGGTGAGGAAGTCACCCGGGCCAGGTGAGGAAGTCACCCGGGCCAGGTGAGGAAGTCACCCGGGCCAGGCGAGGAAGTCACCCGGGCCAGGTGAGGAAGTCACCCGGGCCAGGTGAGGAAGTCACCCGGGCCAGGCGAGGAAGTCACCCGGGCCAGGCGAGGAAGTCACCCGGGCCAGGCGAGGAAGTCACTTGGGAATTACTTGAAGGAAGAATTCAAAGTGTCACGCTAGAGATAATATTAACTTGACCCATCAATCTCTGGAGGCTATAAAGTCCTCCACAAAAGCCTACTGACCAACCAGCAGATACAATTTGCTTTTGTACACTATTTTAAAATAAAGAAAACTCAGTGTACGTATACCATGAGAGGTGATATATATATTTTTGTTATATATAAAGAACTCCTTACTACTGTACATATTAATTCAATTATAATTTTAAAGCTGAAGCTGTACCGAGTTTAAGCACATTATCACTGGCAAGACAGAAAGATTTATCAAGCGAGTTAAGGTTACGAAAGAGATTGATTGATATGAACATATCTGGTGTGGCAGCATCTAGGTCATTGTCGATACATAAATTATATAGTCCAGATTAATTTAAATGAGTAAATGCCACCAATTACTCGAATGAAACCATTTGGACTAGACGGTAAAGCGACGGTCTCTCTTCTTGCAGGTCGGCGTTCCCAAGACTGTCTAAGTGGATGAGCCTTTCCTCAGTCCTATCCTGAAGCCTTGTCTTCTTCTCCCCTCCCAAGTGCTATATAGTCGCAATGGCCTAGTAAGCAAGTAATTATCAACAGAAGGCACCAAGCCCGGGAGACTATGTAGCGTAATGACTTAGTGCTTTCTCAAGATAATTATCTTGCCTTATCTTGCTGGAATGAACGGCTAGCATAATTGTTCCCAACCATTTGATAATATTCAAAAGACCTGCGATTCTATGCAAAACTTTCATAATTAAATATTTGCAAAGAATGAATTTAGAATTAAATTTGAATATTCTTTGAACATTGAAATATTAAAAATTTTGGGAGAAATTATTCTGGGAAAATATTTAAAGCTCATCCTTCATCACATCTTTCTCAAAATTGTGATAAAATGATGGTCGTGGTAGGATCTATAGAGCCAGCTTGAACATTCGTGGCTGTGCCGTTCCCAAAGTCAATCTCGTGTCATACTCAACACCTATTCTATTCCTTGCCTTTGTTTTAAGGTTAAAGAAGGGTTGAAAATCCAGTCTCACGGAGATTGAGGCAACTGGCTGTACAACTCGGAAGGCAAGCATAATGACACTCGGAGATGACTGAGCCAACGATTTTTATTAAGATAGATCACGTGATGAGGAATCATTCCACAGGTCCAAGAATTCATGATAGGCTTCACCGGGAACGCTGGACACATCCATGGAAACAGAAAATGGGTTTCGTACCAGAGCTGCCTCTTCTGTGAGCTCTAAGGAAGTCCCGCTGAAATTCCTTTTCAAGGGATTCTAGGGTCTCAGTAATCTCCTCCTTCAGAATCTCATCTACTTCACCTTCAGATTCCTCCACATCACGGCGCTGGTCTTCAAGCATGACAATGTTTCCCAGATTGACTTTTTGACGCCAGTTTATATATATTATATTAGATCCATGACTGGATCTAATATAATTATCAATAATACTAAAGTATACCTCCCTGAGTCAATAAGTCAGAAATAGAACCATATTTTTGGAGCCGCCTCGGAGGAGACGTCTGGGCTCAGATTGTAGGTAAACAAGAGAGGCTCCCAGTGAGCCGAGTTACAGACCCGCTCCTGTACCAGGTAAGTCCACTACGGGCTCACCATAGCCCGTGCTACATTGGAACTTGTGTTCTAAGTAGCTGAATCTAAAACAACAACAACCCAGTGAGATCCGACACGCGGCACTACAAAGATCTCAAATACCGATCGCCCAGCAGTGCTGGAAATTATTCACAGTGCCCCAACCCGTTCTCGCAAATTTAATAAGTCAATATTGACTTATTAAATATGTGCATAGGTGACATACTTAACATAATAGATACCCTTAAAAAGATTCATAGAAAACACCGACCTTACCTAACCTTGTTATTATCTTAAGATAAGCATCTTATTGCTTCGTAATTACAATTATTACCTAACCTATAATAGGTATAGGTTAAGTAATAATTGTAATTACGAAGCAATAAGATGCTTATCTTAAGATACTAACAAGCAACGACCTCATTATCAGTAACGGGAAGTGCTAATTATCCCACTAAACCCCATGTCTAGTAGATAGGTTGGCCATGGTTAAGAGGCAGGACCACCCCACCACAAAGGGGAAGCCTAATTTAATAAATTACCCGTTTCCTTGTTATATGACACATTTGTGGATGCAGTTTAGCACTCTGTAGTAACTTCGTAGGCGTGGTTCAAGGGAGAGAGAGAGTGATCACAGAGAGCCGTTAACGCCTATAGGAACCTGTACAGATGCCCACTTGCTCTAACAAAGGCAACAAAGCCGCCTTTAACAGGTCCAGGACGGACCTAAAGAACATTATTCAGTAGTTTATTATAATTATCATTTATGTGATTAATAAGCTATGAACATAAACCCCCCCTAACTCGTGATCAGGTAGACACCTAGCAGGATAACTGTACATATACAGTCCACTTTGAAGTAATAACAATAAAAGTAATATTCAATAAATCAAGAATTAAAAACAAATAAATGCCTGCTAGGAAAATATCCCACAATTGTATTATTATGATGCGGGTGTTGAACTGTGAGGTGCTGCCAACCGCACAGTGCCGCCTGAACCACCCTGTTGTCGGTCTCATGGTCGCACGCACGCACTGACCTGCCACACACATGCACTGAGCTAATACACGCACGCGCTGAGCTACTACACGCACGCACTGACCTGCCACACACATGCACTGAGCTAATGCACGCACGCGCTGAGCTACTACACGCACGCACTGAGCAACCACACGCACGCACTTAGCAACCGCACGCAAGCACTTAGCAACTACACGCACGCGCTGAGCTACTACCCGCACGCAACAAACCAACACACAAAGAAACCACACTTAACAGTTGTCCTGTTTCTCGGCCTTTCAAAGTAAACCAGACGTCATCATCCTGACACAAGAGGGCCACGAAAAACAGCCACACACCGCACCAAAGTGCCAGGAGCAGGAGACAAAATGTTTCATTTTGTTTACCATCAAATCGAAATTTGATTTGATGGTAAACTAATGTAATCAGGAAGGCCAGGGAACGTGAAAACACAGTTTCGATAATAAAAAACAAGTAATCCTTGAGAAAAGTATTCATGCTCTAAGTCGTCGCTACCAGATTTTTGACATGCTAAAGTTCATGGTGGTACAGGTGGTTGTTGTTGTTTTAGATTCAGTTACTCGGAGCAATAAGTTCCAAGTAGCACGGGCTACGGTGAGCCCGTTGTGGACATACCTGGCACAGGAGCGGGTCTGTAACTTTTTTTTTATGCGACTCTTAAGCACTGGAGTACCCGACACTAATCCTCAAACGAAAACATAATTAATGTAAAGAAAAAATACCACACATCTGACACCAGCTGGACGAGTCCGAGTTTCTTAGAAACAAACAATTGTGAATACAAATGTTATCTCGTATCCCCTCAAGACTATTTGCCAACTGTGAAGAATTGTATATCGTACAAAAGCGGATCAGTGAAGGCAACTGTGGTAAGTTATACAATAACGGCTTCATATGTGTGTTATATGTTCATAAGAAGATATCTCATACACCTGTAACTCTCCTGATGAGGCTACAGCGAATATCGTATCGAATGGTTGAAAAACACCTACAGGGATTGAAATAACATTGTTGAGCAACTTATTATCTGCTTACGTTATTTTATTTTGGGTTTCTTTGGATGGTGTTTGGTTAAAAGCCTAATAACTGTATGAGGGGGTTATCAAGGCCGCGACAAGCTTCCTGATCAACCAGCAAGTATTCCTTATCCCTGAATATAGTCCAGGACTAAAGAAAACTCGCAGTGTCTATCTTCCGAACTAAATCTAAGGTGAAACAGGCGAGCATTACCACAGCAGGAACAACAGGGTTATAGCGGGTACAAGCTTGGGGCAGTCGTCTCGTCTCACATCTCTCCTCGAGCTCACACGCTAAAACAAAAGGTATTTTCCCCAATATATGACCAACTGATAACACACCAAACTCATTTCATGCCCGGCTGCTCACGTGGAAGATTAGTCGCAAGCCTCATGATTACACAGGCTTGGCTGTTTACAGGCCCCGGCTGGTCACATGGGCAATCCTGTTGATCAAAATGATTGATCATATTCTGTTGATCAAAATGATTGATCATATCCTGTTGATCAAAATGCATGTTTGATCATATCCTGCTGATCAAAATGCTTGATCATATCAAAATCCTTGGTCACTTTCTTTCCAGTATCGTAGGCTCTGCTCAAAACTTCAAGCAACAGGAAGATTGAATGCACGAAGCTAGTAAAAAATAAAACTGTGTTAATAAACAGTTCAATATCAGCAAGTAAACTAGAGAACAGTGACATCTCCGCCAGCAAAAATAATCATATCTTATAACTTTTTCAGTTATGGTTAGCGAAAAGTAACCAGATAAAACTTCTGTAGTGCTGATGCTTGGCTTAGGGGTCTACTATCCATGATAGTTGAACAACCAGAAGAATACATTAATCCTGAACAAAGTCCAGGACTAAACTCTCAGTGTATTTGGTGGTGGAGTAGGGTATACCTCCATGTATATATACATGTTCTAAACCTAGGGAGGGTGACACTAGCTTTCTGAACCCCTAGAAAGAATAGTTACACCTGAACTTAGTCCAGAAATAAGATATAATAATAATAATAATAATAATAATAATAATAATAATAATAATATATATATATATATATATATATATATATATATATATATATATATATATATATATATATATATATATAATAAAAATATTTTGTGAGGGTACCACCTCTGGTGCCAATGTGGGGACCCATAGCCTCGGAGAAGAAAATAAAAAGTATTCAGAGGAGACCTTGTGGTTTCTCACTGAACACTAATATTATCTTCTCCTACCACCCCCATTCTTTTGTATGTACACATATATATTTACTTTATTTGAACTTTGTTACAAAAAAAGGAGTTACATATGGGTTACAAAGATGGTTGTCATAGGTTGTCGAGTTCCTCCAGCTCCTCAGATGGCGGGCAGGAACCCTGGATGCAGTGCGCATTTCCCCTCTGTATCGCCACACTGAGGCGCTGGAAAAGAAAGCTTGCAGCTCTCGGGTCCCTTGTTGTTTCAATGAGCCTAGAACCCAGTTCCTTCAAAAAACTGGTAGCACTTTTACCCCAGGCGCCGAGCGTCTCAGAAGCAATGGGGACAAAATTGTAGTGGTGATCCAGTTCTCTATACTTACGGGATTTGGCTGCTTCCCTGTGGGTGGCAGCGCCACCTGGTTGTGCAACACTGAGGTTAATGTAGGTGTTAGCCAGGGTTGATACGCACGTGTAGTCCCATACCAACTGCTTGCCATTCTTCCAGGGGTTCACTGTGATACCATC
>NC_091159.1:48296180-48506180 GCF_040958095.1 Procambarus clarkii | reverse complement strand
AAATAAAATAAAACATGTCTTGTATATCCTAGTTTGGACACCAGCTTGACTTAATAATATATATAAAAACAGGATTTTCTCATGCGGAAAGGTAAAATTGTATATTTTATACAAAACTGTTTAACACGCAAATAGAAAACTGGAACGATTTAAGTTCTCAATGGAAAACTATTCTAGATTACAGGCCCGTGCAGGTTACTCCAGCCTGCACCTGTCCGCCTTCCACCGTCAAGGTCTGCGGATATAAACGGCGGGTTGATCTAGAAAGCTGAGTGTATTGCTCCATCCTCGCCGGAAGTGATATTTATCTAATGAAAGAACATGCTTGGCGCGAGCACGGGGCGCGGTGCCTGCAGGAGGCAGGAGCAAGCCTCACGTACTGCGGACGCTAGGGTACACGATGCTAGTAGCTCTCCAGGCCTATCAAGATAGGATATGGAATTATATTTAATTAGTCTTGCGCATGTATTAGGCTCTTACACCTTTGCTTATCTCTCCTATTTGTCTTTCTTTCTCTAGTTGGAGGATACGAACCTGGTTGATGGGGTTCTGGGAGTTCTTCTACTTCCCAAGCCCGGCCCGAGGCCAGGCTAGACTTGTGAGAGTTTGGTCCACTAGGCTGTTGCTTGGAACAAAATCATGAAAGAAAATAGGCTACAAAGCATGCAGGAGTTGCTGCGAAAAACATTGAACATGAGAAAAAGATACTTATGAAAGACCTCAACGCAGCATTGAGGGGATTGTGTGAGGCGCAGTGTGAGGCGAGGCTTGGCTGTGTATCCACACTCCTCACCACACCGACACCAACATGCACTCAATATTAACAAAGTACAATTTTGTTTTCATCTCCAGCATATTTATTTTTTGTTCTACATAATTTGTTTTGCAAAGAGAATTGTGTGCAGTGTGTGTGTGTGTACGTTTTGCTTATTTGTTCCATTCTCTAGATGCCTCCAATAATGTCCTCACACACCTGGGATATTGAAATGGTTTCGTTTCGTGCTTCGTTCTCACGATTTGACACTTAAAAATGCAATTGTTTTGCCCTACCAGAAATATATGAACCTAAGCAACTCCCCCCCCCTCCTGTAATCTATAAGTACCAGTGATCAACAAACGTCAATGTTACGTTGCTTTACTAAAACCTCAGGAATTTTGAGGTTGAAACAGAGGAGTTTGGCAAGGGGATGATCCTGAGGTCTCATGGAACCTGAGGGTAGAAATAGCCTAAGCTACTCTATCCCTTTGAGATGTATTTTTTCTTGTCTCAATAAACATACTTGAACTCATAGAGCGCGCAGGTCTGATTGATTGACGAAGATTAAGCCACCCAAAAGGTGGCACGGGCATGAATAGCCCGTAAGTGGTGCGCAGGTCTGATTGCCCGCCTCAAAAACCCTTCCCAAGGGATGACACGCTTGATAGGCACGACCTTACCAGATGTGCTGAGTGTCAGGTATTCTGCTTGACGAGCATATCTATGACAGGAACATCCTTACAAGGCGTGTGGCGTGCATGGCTGGCAACTTGTGTACCCACCTTTGCCTCACACCTCATCCGTAACGCTTTCCCTTGAAGTGATGGTGCATAACTTCCCTGGCGGCCTTGCTTGCGTGAGTCACTCATGCGAGCGCCCTCTAGGGAGCCCCTTGCGTAAGTCCCTCGCCTGAGTCCCTCGGTGTGAGCACGGAACGCGGATGCCTGCAGGAGGAAGGAGCAAGCCTCACGTACTGCGGACGTTGGTGCAGGTGGCAGACGGCGGCCAAAGGGCGTGGTGAATGACTTCACTCCCTCGCTGATGTGCATATGCGTGTCTGACCTCGTGTTTCCTCACCTTTTCTCAATTTCACACACATAATTAAGGGTGACCTGTTGCCCAATAAGTAGGGCAGCCGGCTCACAAACAAATGGTTCTGGGTTCGAATCCCGGACAGGTCGAGAGATATAAGTTTTCAAATACCCGATAACCCGGTTTACTAGCAGTAAATAGGCGCCATGCAGCTAGTTGGTCCAGTGTTGTGAGTTTCATTTTGAGGACTGTCTACCCTTGACCTATCGGAGACATTGATAGTGTCTCACAGACCTCCCGACCCTGAGATGGCAGACCATTAGGCTACTAATAACAGAAGATTGCAAACTGTTGCAAGAAATGGCAAGACTTGGACTTGTGAAGTTGAGGAGAGAGACGTGGCTGTAATGGAACTGAGGAGAGCAGAGACCTCATAAGGGTTGAGTGACAAGATAAAGAAGAGAAGGATCTTGCAAGAATTGCAACTTACTGTCTCCAGAACACGATATAGAGGAAGCTGTAACATCCAACAAGGCAATTCTGGGCCAGCTTTAGCTTGGCATTGAGCTATAAAGGAGGAAATGCAGAAAAGCACATATGTAAGCATATATATAAAGCATATATAAAGCACATATAAAGCACATATAAAGCATATATAAACCATATATGTAAGCATATATAAAGCACATATATAAAGCATATATATCATCAGCTCTAAGCTTGAAGATCCTGAGACAGTACTGAAGGAATATGTTGACCAGACCACACACTAGAAATTGAAGGGACGACGACGTTTCGGTCCGTCCTGGACCATTCTCAAGTCGATTGTGACCATTCTCACAATCGACTTGAAAATGGTCCAGGACGGACCGAAACGTCGTCGTCCCTTCACCTTCTAGTGTGTGGTCTGGTCAACATACTTCAGCCACGTTATTGTGACTCATCGCCTGCACTGAAGGAATATGTCAACAGGTACTTGACTACTAGTGACTCTGGGGAAGCGAGCTCTAGCTCTTATGCCCCCTCTATCACCTCTATAGGTTTAATACCTCTATGGGAAGGTATAGGCATATACTTTAGAGATACCAGCGTTAGTACATACCAGCTCTATAGTGATAGACTTACTCAATAGAGTAATGCAACCCTATAGAGCTATATTAGCTCTGAAGAGATATACAGGTATTTAGTGACGTGTGAATATAGCATTGACCAGACCACACACTAAAAAAGTGAAGGGACGACGATGTTTCGGTCCGTTCTGGACCATTATCAAGTTGATTGAGAATGGTGCAGGACGGACCGAAACGTCGTCGTCTCTTCACTTTCTAGTGTGTGGTCTGGTCAACATATTTCAGCCACGTTATTGTGACTCCTCGCCTGCATGTGAATATAGTATTAAAACTTTTTTTTGAGATATATACAAGAGTTGTTACATTCTTGTAGAACCACTAGTACGCGTAGCGTTTCGGGCAGGTCCCTGGAATACGATCCCCGCCGCGAAGAATCGTTGTTACAACCAAGTACCCATTTTACTGTTGCGTTAAACAGAAGCTACAGTTAAGGATTTGCGCTCAGTAAATCCTCCCCGGCCAGGATACGAACCCATGACAAAGCGCTCGCGGAACGCCAGGCGAGTGTCTTACCACTACACCACGGAGACTGATGAACTTCACGACTAAATACGATACATGGGCAGACGGAGGTCAGGTAAACCATTGTAGATCACAAGAAATATAAAGTAGGTTATCACAAATAGGTTAGTCCGTATACAGTAGGTATTGCAATCACAAATTGGCAAGAGTATATAAGTAATTATAATCGCATTGACCTGGCCTGGTCAGTGCGATTACAGGCAGGGGACCTGACGGCTGAGTGGACAGCGCTTGGGATTCGTAGTCCTAAGGTTCCAGGTTCGATCCCCAGCGGAGGCGGTAACAAATGGACAGTTTCTTTCACTCTGATGCGCCTGTTAACCTAGTAGTAAATAGGTACCCGGAAGTTAGACAACTGCAACGGGCTGCTTCCAGGGGGTGTAACAAAAAGGAGGCCTGATCGAGGACCGGGCCGGGGGAACGCTAAGCCCCGAAATCATCTCAAGATAACCTGACCACACGTAAGACAAACTATTTAACATGGGAGGACTCGAGGAGATAGGACACCATGTGGTTATCTTGCGATGATTTCGGGGTTCATCATCCCCGCGGCCCGGTCCCCGACCATTTCCCTGGTTGCTGGACTGGTCAACTAGGTTGTTGGACGTGGCTGCTCGCAGCCTGACGCATGAATCACAGCCTGGTTGATCAGGTATCAGGCTCTGGGTATTGATCAGGGCCACAAAAGAGGGTTTTGATCAGTATCTTTTTCACACAGTTTTGACCCATACATCACAGTAACACACAGTATCACAGTTTTGACCTGTGATACTGGACACATACACATGCTGTGTATGTGTCCAGTATGGCCACATACACAGTTTCAAATGAAGATATGATGGGGCTTGAGAAGTTCAGGAATCTGTACACCAGTAGAGTGACGGTTGAGAGGCGGAGCCAAAGAGCCAGAGCTCAACCCCCGCAAGCACAAATAGGTGAGTACAACTAGGTGAGTACACACACACACACAGGAGTGAAATGCTCACCAGCCCATATAGAGGATAATATCTTTATTTTTGTCGGCGCTCTTGAATACAAACACGACGTTTCTAGGTTGATGGATGACATGACTGGCTGCACACCCTCATTAACATGGGAGAGATGCGCTCCCACTCTCACACTCTGGGAGGGAGACGTCGCACCTCTACTCCCCCCTCCCACCTGCTCACTGGGAGGACAGGTACGCACACCCACGTACCACACACAGCTCCAACTGACCAACACATTATTACAAACTGTCCAGCAATTAGTGTGTTAACTCCTAATGAACAAATCCACAAGGGCCGTGACGAGGATTCGAACCTGCGTCAGGGAGCATCCCAGACACTGCCTTAATCGACTGAGCTACGACAGGGTAAAAGGGTTGAAACCGAAGTTCTACTGAACTTACTGGAACTTACTTAGATATTTGTTCATTTGATGCATCACGTTAGTGTGATCTCTGTGTGTGGTGTTAACTCCTAGTTTATGCATTGTAACTGTTTCCGCGTAGAGATGATCTCACCACCTTCCAACCACCACTAATATAGTGTCACACATCATCTAAGACAATATTTATATATGAAAGTAAATTGCAAATTTCGAGGTTGAAACCCGAGTCGTAAGGGGGCGTGATAATCTCTACACCGGTCCCAGTGGTCCTGGGGTCACAGTGGTCCCGGGGTCACAGTGGTCCTGGGGTCCCAGTGGCCCTGGGGTCACAGTGGTCCCGGGGTCACAGTGGCCTCGGGGTCACAGTAGCCCGGGGTCACAGTAGCCCCGGGGTCACAATGGTCCCAGGGTCACAGTAGCCCCGGGGTCACAGTAGCCCGGGGTCACAGTAGCCCCGGGGTCACAGTAGCCCCGGGGTCACAATGGTCCCGGGGTCACAATGGTCCCGGGGTCACAATGGTCACGGGGTCACAGTGGTCCCGGGGGTCACAATGGTCCCGGGGTCACAGTGGTCCCGGGGTCACAGTGGTCCCGGGGTCACAGTGGCCCCGGGGTCACAGCGGCCCCGGGGTCACAGTGGCCCCGGAGTCACAGTGGCCCCGGGGTCACAGTAGCCCCGGGGTCACAGTAGCCCCGGGGTCACAGTAGCCCCGGGGTCACAATGGTCCCGGGGTCACAATGGTCCCGGGGTCACAATGGTCCCAGGGTCACAATGTTCCTGGGGTCACAATGTTCTCGGGGTCACAGTTGCCCGGGGTCACAGTAGCCCCGGGGTCACAGTAGCCCCGGGGTCACAGTAGCCCCGGGGTCACAGTGGCCCCGGAGTCACAGTGGCCCCGGGGTCACAGTAGCCCCGGGGTCACAGTGACCCCGGGGTCACAGTGGCCCCGGGGTCACAGTAGCCCCGGGGTCACAATGGTCCCGGGGTCACAATGTTCCTGGGGTCACAATGTTCCCGGGGTCACAATGTTCCCGGGGTCACAATGTTCCCGGGGTCACAGTGGCCCCGGGTCACAGTAGCCCCGGGGTCACAGTGACCCCGGGGTCACAGTGGCCCCGGGGTCACAATGGTCCCGGGGTCACAATGTTCCTGGGGTCACAATGTTCCTGGGGTCACAGTTGCCCGGGGTCACAGTAGCCCCGGGGTCACAGTAGCCCCGGGGTCACAGTAGCCCCGGGGTCACAGTAGCCCCGGGGTCACAATGGTCCCGGGGTCAGCATCTTGCTTAAGAGGCAATATGTCAACATAATATCCAGTTCAGCAGGTGGTGGGCAGCTTGACCACTCCTCCAAAACACTGTTCAAGGTCCCCCAGACAAAAAAAAATTCTTGTGGGGACAAGGGAGGGGGTGCTAGGTAGGGGAGAGAGAGAGAGAGAGAGAGAGAGAGAGGAGAGAGAGAGAGAGAGAGAGAGAGAGAGAGAGAGAGAGAGAGAGAGAGAGAGAGAGAGAGAGAGAGAGAGCGAGAGAGAGAGAGACGGTGCTAGGTTGGGGGGAGAGAGAAGGGGGTGCGGAAGGGAACTGTGGGGGGTGGGGGGGGGGGGTGGATAGAATAGGGAGATGGTAGTTTGGTTTTTGATTTATATTTCAATGTGATTTATCTCTGATCCATCCCATATAGTCTCAATACAATCCTCCGCCATTCCCTCTGGCACATTAATCTATATATCTATGAGAGACTGTCTAGCGGATAAACTTACCAAATGTACACACACACACATGGAGCATGTGGCATATGGGAACATCATAGGTCAGTCAGGGTCGGCCCATGTGCCATGCTTTAAGAAATATCGGCAATTTAATTGAGCCCCTTTGGAATTGTAATGAAGTCTGAAATAAAATCATGGGTTGTGAAAACCGTAGAATTTTAACGAATACTCCCGACGTTTGCCGGTTTTAATGGGGGGAGGGGGGGGGTGAGAGAGAGGGGAAGAAGAGAGGGGGGGTTTATGTTGAGAAGATAGGGAAAGAGAGTAGAGAGGGGGATGCGGGGGGAGAAAAGTGGAGAGGGAAGGATAGAGGAGACAGGAGAGGAGAAGAAGAACGGGGTGGAAGAGAGAGACTCTACAGCAACCAGGAACCTCTTTTAGTACTGAAATATACCAAGGCTCATCGATTGGCCGGCTGGCCCGACTGTGGGAGTGGCCGGCTGGCCCGACTGTGGGAGTGGCCGGCTGGCCCGACTGTGGGAGTGGCCGGCTGGCCCGACTGTGGGAGTGGCCGGCTGGCCCGACTGTGGGATTGGCCGGCTGGCCCGACTGTGGCAGTGGCCGAGGCTGGCCCGACTGTGGGAGTGGCCGAGGCTGGCCCGACTGTGGGAGTGGCCGAGGCTGGCCCGACTGTGGGAGTGGCCGGCTAACTAAACCGGCTGGTCAGATTATTGGAGCTGCTAGCTAACGACCCCACATGCAGGCAACCAGCCAATTTCTTCGTAAACTTCAAATACTTAATCAAGTTTAAAAAATAAAGTAACAAAAAAATAAAAGTAAAAAAATATATAAAGTAAAACAAAAAATAAAGTAAACGGACATCAACAGTATTGTATTTCAGATCTACGAATACATTTTGTTAATAAAATACATTTATTTGTATACTGATATACGTTAAAATTAATAATATTATATATATATATATATATATATATATATATATATATATATATATATATATATATATATATATATATATATATATATATTTGAGTCAGTCTGGTGTTGACAAAGGCTTTAACAAAGCCGAAACGTTCACCTCATTTCATATTTCTCTGTGGATTTTCCGCATATATATATATATATATATATATATATATATATATATATATATATATATATATATATATATATATATATATATAATATTAATTTTAACGTGTTTAAAATTAATTTGTTCTTTTCTCTCAAATATAATATTACATTCTGCAATGTGATGAATAGTTAGGCTTAATTTAGGTTACATGATTAGGTTCTGTTGCCAATTATTGGTATTTGCAGTATGTGGATCAAGCACATATCAACCCGTCCTCAGTCCTCATGAACAAAGGCCAAAGTCTATTCCATCCACCCGCTAAACCCCTTTGTTTATAAATGAAAAACGATTTACACACGACTCACAACTGATAACATCCGAACACTTCTCGAACAAGACGACTTTTGTTCGAACCACAACGCTGTAAATGCTTCACCCACGTACTCGTTTATCTTCTTCATAAACTATACCTTGGGATGGTTCCGAGGATCCGTACTGGCACGGCCCGGGTTTTGACCAGGACTCATGGTTGACGGTCCAGTCAACCAGACTTGCGACGACGCTGCGAGACAGTGTCAGTTTTCTCCAGCTATCAGTCATATAAACTGCCATCCACACTTCCGTGGGAGTAAACATTCCAGTCACCTGGGTCTCGAATACAGTCCCATGATAGAGCTACGGCCTGACACGCGAGGGGGTCCAGGGTTCGAGACCCATACAGTACAGGTGAATGGAATATTAGTCATTGTTTCAGTCTGCCCAAGAAGACTCAACGTGACATAAGGTCGGGGGCGTGAATTGTTTCAGAGGACCACCTGTCCCAATGTTACCTTCGTGGGAATTCAAAATATACGGAATTATTTTGTAATCATATATAAATTATAGTTTTCTATATAAATGAGTCAGGATGTGGCGGCGGTAACAAGTAGCAGACGATTGCTATGTTGGTGGCGCAGTATTTTATACACTATAAGGACGAAACACCTATACAGGACACAAACAGGCTGCAACACGGGGAAGCAACACTATCATCGCTGCAACACTTAACACCTCACAAACAACAGCCTAGTATATATATATTTTATATATATATATATATATATATATATATATATATATATATATATATATATATATATATATATATATGTATATATATATATATATATATGTGTGTGTGTGTGTCAGACCACGAAGGAAGGATTGAAACAGGAATTTCCTTAAGTACTTTCGTATTTAATAATACATCTTCAGAAGGATCCGATTCAGAATTATTAAATACGAAAGTACTTAAGGAAATTCCTGTTTCAATTCTTCCTCCGTGGTCTGACACTGTCACATTTTTCATCACGTGTTAATTTTCGTGATTTACACACATATATTATGTACACATAATATAATAACAACCTGTAATCTGAATGCAATTGGGTGACAGTTCAAAGACTGGACGCTAGGAATTTCTCTTGTTTTTCATTTATACACACGAGGCTTCTGTTGGATTTCATCAGATGATTGTGAGCCGCGACTCTTAAAGGAGCTTTGAGTCTTAGGACAAAATCGAACACTTTTGTACTAAATAAAAATATGTTTTCTGTAACTATAAAATTCACATTTTCTGTAACTATAAAATTCACATTTTCTGTAACTATAAAATTCACATTTTCTGTAACTGTAAAATTCACATTTTCTGTAACTGTAAAATTCACATTTTCTGTAACTGTAAAATTCACATTTTCTGTAACTGTAAAATTCACATTTTCTGTAACTATGTAAATTATAAAAAATGTAACTGTTCTTAGCGTAGCTGTATAAAAAAAATCTTCACCAAATAACGATAACAATAGCTAAGTGTTGGGTAATTGCTTTGAGTACTGTCCGACATGTAAGGCTTCTAACAATGTTACACTTGTTGACCCCCACTTCTAACTGGTCACACACTATTAACGAAAGCTAAAAGGCAAATTGCACAAATTAAACACGTCAAAAAATAGATATCTGATGTTATTTGCAAACAAATAATTATCACAAAGTCACGATATATAACCATCGTTTCATGAATCACGCGAGTAGTTGTTAGCTAGGCGCATCCGATTCCTAAATCGTCGTCGACCCTCAATCAACAACATCTTGTAAATCCTTTTCTATTACATTAATCAGGAAAAATAAGGCTTCACGCGATCGAAACAACTATTTCTTTCCATCACCTGTGAATCATCGTGTCTAGTGAGCGAAATCACACTATTTCATCCAGTTTCAACACTCATCGTACTATCATTTGCAGCAGGAAAAAACTTGCCACTCTTGATCCACTTTGTATAACGTGTGACACTCCGAGCTTTGCGCAGCCCAAAATGATTCCAGGAAAATACAAGACCTTGAGAGAAAGTCTTCACCTACCGTGGGGGTGTTTGCTCGGGGATCTTCTCCATGCCTCCGGTAGCACACGCCGCGGTCAGGAAGTACAAGGGGGAAAACGTCGTCAGGAGACGCGAGGAAGTAATGAGCGAGGACAGGCTGTTGGTCCTCCGGAGCCAGCTAGTAGTCAGTCAGCAAGAAGGCGGCGCTGCGCACGGGGGTCGAGACGTCTTCACTTTTTGCTCCTTGATGGCTTTTGCAGCCTGTGCTGTAATACACGTAAGTCACTTACAGGGTAGTAATCTGACCACAGTATGCTATGGCACTCCTTAAAACCTCGTAAAACCTCGTGGGAATTAGAAATTTGCCGAACACTGACAGAAAATGGGAAAAAGCGGTCTTTAGCAATGCAATTCTAGCTGAAGATGGTACTTCAATTTCCAGACCTGTTCGAACTGTGCCACACTTGGAATATTTGACTTTTTAACCTGTATTTTATCGAATACAATTCATTATACGATCTCTTGATACATTATCCTGTCACTAATTTATGCAAATGCTGCCAACAACCCAAAGTGTTACTGTTTTCTGGACTCTGAAGGTTTTGGCAACAAATTATCCAATTCGTAGACGACTTGTTTTTGTCTTCGGGGAAGTCCCGAAGTTGATGAGGGTTGCTGAATCATGACTTTAGGAACCAACTATGTTGGCCAAAGTTTAGAACTAGATATTTGTTTGTGCCAAAACTGGTTAGTATCCAAGCAGGACGAGGCACACGCTTGGTCCCATACGCGTCCAGGCAACCAAAAGGCGAGCCTTGCGTTTGGCCCCATACAAATTCAAGAATTCGTTTATATTTCTCATCTATATGTAATGTTAAAGTTGAGCTTT
Organism: Procambarus clarkii; assembly: GCF_040958095.1. Taxonomy (NCBI): domain Eukaryota; kingdom Metazoa; phylum Arthropoda; class Malacostraca; order Decapoda; family Cambaridae; genus Procambarus; species Procambarus clarkii. The sequence goes on along the minus strand of NC_091159.1, from coordinate 48,495,318 downwards.
AATACTAAGAAATAAAACATATGTAATTATGTAATTCAGACATATATGTAGCTTTCTATACATTATTATTACTTTATATATTATTTACGCTGATAATTATAATATAAGTAATTACTGATGACTTAATGGTATACACGTTTCATAAGGACACAGTTGATTGTCAATTCAATCTAGGGCGTGTTATTTTTTTTGTGAAGGATTAGATGATTAGCACAGAGGGCTCTGATAAATATCAACAATAAACCAGTTCACCAAAGTGTTGTTCACTTACGTATTCCTCTACTGCTGCCACCTTTACATAGAGAGCCACTTATCTTATCTACTATACGACGAAGATAGATAAGAAAGAGTAAGGAGTGAACAAGACATCTCCTGTTCTTCGTAAACAGTTAATAACTTGATAAAAAGGATCCGTTGTAAGACGCAAAATAAATGGCAATCTTACATTAGCGAGGCTTTGCATCCTTTGTAAAAAAAATAGTAACCTTTAGCGGGTCCACTGTCTGACATTTTGGCTTGAACGTATCCTGGTGTCTGGTGTCACACTGTGGAGGAGGGAGAGGGAGGGAGAGGGAGGGAGAGAGAGAGAGAGAGAGAGAGAGAGAGAGAGAGAGAGAGAGAGAGAGAGAGAGAGAGAGAGAGAGAGAGAGAGACAGAGAGAAAGAGAGAGAGAGAAAGGACAGGACTACACTAAGGACCAGAACGCTGTCTGCGAGCGAGAGCGACGTCAACCAACTAACTGCACGGTGCAGCACAAGATTAAAGAGGGATGATGTTACATATCACCACTACACCTCGTTGATTCCAAAAGAAAAAGATCCCTATCATAACCTTGACTCACACTCCAGCTTAGGCTGAAAAATCTGTCTACTACATCAATTAAAATATGGGATGAATAGAAACTCATTTATAACTAGGACAAGGAAGATGAAGCCCAGTTACAGCCCCGCTCCTGTGGCAGGTAAGTCCATTACGGGCTCACCATAGCCCGTGCTACTTGGAACTTTTTGTTCTGAGTAGCTGAATCTAAAACAACAACAAACAGATGAAGCCATTATCTTGACCTGGGGCAGTGGGCGTGAGGCTACTCGGGTCGTGGGTCCATACGAGGCCACTTATCCATAAAAGTGGCCTCGTATGGACCAATTGGCCTTCTGCAATTCTCTTTATTCTTTTATTCTCTCGTTCTTATGTCGCGTTGACTGAGCAAAACACCTGTTGGTGAGCCCCGAGGGGGGGGGGGAGGTGGTAATATACATCTGGCTGATTAAGAAAGTCCTAACAGTGAGGACGACAACCCAGGAGGGAAGACGACCGCCTAGCGACTGGGACCAGTGGAGGCCAACCTGCTCATACCCTCCTGGTTTCTCGTCCGGTTTGGAGACTGTAGTTTACCTGAAGACCTTGAACACTACACGTGCCTACGCCAGGCGCAAGAAAATCTACGATATGCATGTCTCGATTACAAGTTTGAGTAGAACCATAAACAGTTGTCTCGTATATAGAGGAGCAGTCTAGAATAAACAGAAGGTGTCTTGTATAAACAGTCGTTACCTTCTATAAACGGTTAGATTTTACTTGACTCCTGCGATTATTAAGGTGTCATTGACGCCATAAACTGTAGCCATTCCCACGAGTGACGACTGTGTTTATTTAGTCTTGAATGGTGGTATTACGCTAGTTGTAACTCAAGATGAATTGTCGTCTAGCTACAATCACCAATCAACCACGATAAACGCAACAGCTGTAGCCGATGCAACATAAATGATTCGTATATACTGTACTCTGAAGTTTGTTGAACATATTACAGAAGCTGCAATATTGAATTGCGTTTCTACCGAGGTCATATGTGCATATCTTCTTGAACAGTAAGACAGCTTTGCATTCACTTAATGCTCCTAAATGTGTACCCCCGGGATGTAAGCCTATAAATTGGGAATAAAACTACTTAAAACATACGCTTTTCAATACTAATGAGCATCAGCTGAGTAGGCTAAACTAGTTGATGAATAACAGTCGCATCATACGGTAAGAGTTTGAGTGGCCATGTTAACTTTGCGAGTTTAGGCAAGCCTCGTGGACCCCCTTCCTCCTACTACTAGGCTAGTCTCATGGACTCCCTGACCCCAAGACTTAGGCAAGCCTCATGGAGTCCCACCCTCTAAATTTCTTTCACCGGGGTGATGGGGGTGCCATGACTAGGATAGCATCGTAGAACCTCCTCTCCCCCCCCCCCCCCCACCCTCAACCAAGACAAGGCAAGCCTCATTTGGTCTGAAACCCTCTTTAAGACGAGGCTAGTCTTGTGAATACCAAACACTCGCTTTCCCCTGCAATACCAGACAGGGAAGTTATCTAAGCATTAAAGTTAAGTATCTTGAGCGCCTATGCAGAGAAGAAGAAATAAAGTATCAGCCGATTGACTTTGGTCTACATTTTGCAGCCTTAATGAACTTTCTGGAGTGAATTATCTAAATTTACAGAGCGTATACAGTGAAAATGTGGATGAATTAGTAGAAGAAATGCACGCCACAATGCACGCATCACACATGCCCAATGCCCTATTTTGCACGGAAGGAGCCCTAACTGGTTTGGTGTTATGCTTAATGCCTATCAGTCCCAGGAAGGGCCATTAGGACCACCACTATAGTGACCAACCAGCACATATACCTCAGTCCTGAGCATAGTCCAGGACTAAAGTAATCTCTCAATATATGTATATGCCGAGTGTGGGAAATCTAACGGGGATTGATTTGATTATTAATTCAAGAGATTGCATTTAATTGCATTTATTACTTATTTATTACTTGTGAATTGACTGTATTTTTATAATTTATTATCACCAGTAAATTTCCCTTCACACATTTTGGAGGTTCATAATTCAGTTTATCACACCGTAATGAAACGGTTTTTATATAAATTTATTTACTAAACTGAAATAAAATAGTTAGTAGTACTGCTACAAATGTGTTTAGTTATAATTTAAAACGGCCTCAGATGATTCGATAGTGTTGGCTGGTCGTCCAACATCAGACACCCTCGGTCATCTGTACTCCCGTACTGGACAGATGTTAATGGTGTCCATGGGTACTGGGATGTACCAGCTCAACTGATGTGTCATGCGGTCACAATTTACCTGCCAACAAGTTACACCGTAAAAACTGACGATAACGTGTAAAGTAACAGGTGTTACACATGAAAGTTAGGTAATTATTAATGAATATACTTTATCCTTTCGGGTGTTTTCCTGCATTGTAACGATTTAATCCTAGATACATATTAATGGCCAAAAATTATGCACTATTAGAAAAAACCGAATTCTGCACTTTCCTTAGTGTTGTCAAGTCTTGGGAACACATAGTGACTAATGTAAGTCACGCTGCTTTCTGGAGTAATTTTCTGCATTGTGTAAGGCATGATATGTCGCAGCTCAAGTTTCTCCAACAACAAAGGGTTTCCTCCTCCTGCATCGGCGTCATAATCAACTTATTTTCATTAAGATTCGGAAGGAGTAATGGGTTTGATGTCAAATCTTTATTGACTATATAACTAATTTAGTAGATTCATTTTATTAGATTTTGTGACGACGTGGGGAAATTAATCCTGTTTTCTAGAGTAAAGTCATAATTTTCAGTCTCTTTTAAGACTAACTAATGTATTTATTTATAATGGAATGAACACAACCAGAAGCAAGTGATTTCTACCTGTTGCATTAACAATTTATGGGTAATGTGGGAGTTTTTTCTCACACTGAGAGGCGGGATATACCTTTCGGTGTATCTATATTCATTGAGGGTTCCCTAATATCCACCATCACCCAAAACTTTACAACTAAATGGGCAACAGCATGCTCTTTAACATCATATGGAACCATAAACAAGATCATTGAAACTTAGACACACGCCACGCATTAAAATAGAGAAACATATATATTACAATCAACAGAAAAAGGTAAGAACACACTACACTAGCAGCACACTGCTAAATACAGGACAGACATAAATGAACATTTGCATCCACTGTCGTGTTCCAGAGACAATTAAACATTATCCCCTGCTATGCTTCACACATCTCAGAACCAATTTCAAAGAAGAACTTATCATTCTCAAAGCGCGTCCATATTAACGGAAGGAGATCTCTTAAAACAACATAAAATGCTACGTAGTCAGAGCACTGGCTAAATACCACAATTGACCTATTCACATAAAGTGACCACCCGTGACAATCTTACACAGAAAACGTAAACCAAACATCAACATAATATCCAGCCATTGACGCCAAATGCATCATCAAGTTTGACTATAAAAAAATAATACCGGAATATCATCTCAAGCAGGGATGGCGGTTACCAAACCAACTATCTGTTTTCACAGCTGAATTATATGCCTTATATTAAGCTCTCCAAATAATCACAACACTACCAATCGGGACATACACAATCTGCAGTGACTCCAAGAGTGCGATTCAAGCAATTACATACTCTTCAACAACGTGCAAGGAGTTTGTTTACCCATGTCTTCAACTTCTTCATGAACATCGATTGATCGATTATGATACCTCTATCCAATGGGTCCCAGCGCATTGTGGTATTCTCCATAATGAACTAGTAGATCAACTAGCCAAAGCAATGCATAACACGCCTCACATTATCCGTCATCCAATTCCCCATGTTGCACGTAAAGGAGCCTTCAAAAATACCATCACCCAAGATTTTGCGACGAAATGGAAAACGTCATGCTCACCTTTGTACTATGGGTTCATTAAAAAGAAATGGGAAACTTGGAAACATGTCAGATATAAAAGCAGAGAAATTGATATAGCGATGACCAGATTAAGGCTGGGACACCAAACTAGCAGCACACAGCTAAAAGTACAGAACAGACATCAACGAACTCTGCACCCACTGTCAGGTGCCTGAAACAGTCGAACACTATCTCCTTCACTGCTTCCGACATTATAGTGCCAGAGTAAATTTCAAACAAGTACTTATCGCACTTAAAATACCCTTTACCATCGAGAATATATTAGGAGGCGGTGACCACTCGTTACAGGACAAATAGTCAAAGCACTGGCTAAATATCTCCAGTCGACCAACAAACTGGGTCACATCTGACCCGCGCCACATTTATACCTGGCGCCACCAACAGCTAAACACAGACAACAACTGCCTCGTCGCAGCACCAAGGATCAGCTGACGCCATAAACACAACACACCGCCCTACGGTGCGGCAAGTCTCCCTCTAACACACACCTCTGTTTTAGTCGCCGCTCCTCTGTCTACACCACAACGCAACAAGCACTTTTGAAACTCTTATCATCCTCAACATAAAAGCCTCTCCCAACATCTGTACTGGTGCAGTCATCGGGAGGACAAACCCTTCATGCAAACTGCCTTTACTATCAAGAAGAAGAAGACTATAAAAAAAAACTCATACCTTGCCAAACCATCAACGCTGAGGAGCCACTTGTACCGTCATGGAACGGAGAAACACCTTCACACAAACTGCGTGTCATGAACAAAAACTTTTGCCATGTCCCACTAGATTATTACACACATAATGTATAAGCAATTACATACTCTATGAAGACAAGGTAAATATGAAATTCCGTTAAAAAAATAGATACCAATAACTTCAAATATAATTTCTTTTATTTATTACATAATAACATACAATAAACTGTTTATGTATTAAACGTTTTTATATAAATGATAGAAAAATTTCAGGTGTTATTGTGTTGAATATATAACCTAAAAATTTATCTCGTTTTCACGATTCGTGAAGCGTTAAAATTGCAGGTGTTCGTATTTTCGAACACCTGCACCTGAGTGTCACCCCCCCAAACCTTCCGAGGACAGTGCATTAGTTATCTCGGAAACGTACATTCTGCAGTTCATTATTTTACTAACGCACAGCAAACTTTTACGCTGGGTTCGAGAGCTTATAAAGCATATCACATTAAGTGAGAGGACAGGTTCTTCCATTATATATATTCCCAATGAAAGTTTGCTTCTATCTCAACTACTTGTCATGTCGGACCAGCTTTATTACCACGCTGTTCGCTCAGCTCATCCTGTAAACTCTTCCAGATCTACCTTACCAACATGATCATCTACTTCTACCAATACGATCATCTACTTCTACCAATACGATCATCTACTTCTACCAATACTGTGATCTACCTCTACCATGTAAACTGAAAAAATGATCTATCAATTATACATACATAAAATGAATAAGCTTATACTCACTTTAACTCTTCAATGACTAGAATTCGAAGGCGCTGCAGTTTTCACTTTGCTTAACTACACTCTGGTGTCCTCAGACAGTACAATATGAAAAGGGTGTCTGGCTAGTACGGGCTCACCATAGCCTGTGCTACGTGAAACTTTTTGTTCCAGGTAGCGAATCTTTAACAACAACAACAACAATTGTTCGACTTAACTCAGGGACACATACACCCGAAAGTATACACTGCTCCATGATATGTATACATTATGAGTTTACATCAGTCTTGAACTATACTTAGAACTACAGTATTCTTGGTTAGTTATCAATTGTGGTGGCCGTAATAACCCTCCGAAGATCCTACGTAGCTTCAAGTTCCCAGACAATGTGGGTTGTTGTGTCTATGCTGTTCTATCCTACATGCCTTAAGTCCTCATACAATGTTTTTGAGGTTGTTGTACCTATCCAAAGAATAAATCATATGTATGCAGATGAGGAGTCACAATAACTTGGCTGAATAATGTTGACCAAACCAGACACTAGAAAGTGAAGGGACAACGACGTTTCGGTCCGTCCGGACCATTATCAAATCGATTGTCACAATCGACTTGATATTGGTCCCCGACGGACCGAAACGTCATCGTCTCTTCACTTTCTAGTGTGAGGTTTAGTCAATAAATCATATGTATGTTCATTAAACGCCAAATGTAACATTTCCTCATAGCATGTTACCTGTAATATTCTCTCTTGGAAAAGGATTTGATAAAAAATGAGGTATGAGCTTAGCTGGCCGAATTGTCATTGGCTTGGTTTGGATTGGTGTTCATCATCAACCACTAGAGGGCTGTTAAGGCCACCACAATTGCTTACCGACCAACAAGCGTGTATACTTTAGCTCTGATCATTACCCAGGACTAAAGTAAACTCAAGGGAATATATCGATAAGTGGTGAACCTTTTGAGGTATATATCCCTGTGGCATTGGCTTGGCTATCCTGAAGTATGTTGGCAGTAGCCTGATAACTCGAAAACAAAAAATCGGATTTTCTGGCCTCCCAGAGAACATTCACGTACAACTCAGCTCGCGCTTGAACCACCTAGGCTTACACACAAGTGTTTTAAACTTGAAAGACCGGTTCAGATTCTTTGCCCTCAGCTGTGTCTGGATATCACATGCTGGCTATGCAAATCATTTTTTTTCAGGTGGTTGGAGCGGGGGAGGGGGGGGGGGAATTAGAAGACATAGGCTTTAGAGTTAGACAACCTAACTTAACCTAACCTTTGCAGTCTGCGCTTCTTGATCCATCCACCTACCAACTTTACCAATCTATCAATTTGTGAAGTTACCCAGGTAAGCTATACGAACAACCTAAGAAGGTTAGCTGAAGTACTTTGTTGATTGTGAATAGTTCCCGCTGAGTGGAGCCCCTAATCAGATGAAACTCAATAAATTAAGGTCTAGGGATTCTCGATTACCAAATAATCGTAGTGTCCAAAAATTGTACCCTGGTGTGTAAATAATCAACCTTTTTGTCTAAGCAATCTATTTTGTTGTCTAAGCACTCTACTTTAGTGCCTAAACTGTAAGTATAATGCAATTCAGAATAAAATTCAAGGTGCAAGGTAAACTCAATGTATATAGACGAAGAGATAGACCTGTCCGTACAGCTTGGACTCACGTTTTGAGATACGTGCAATTACAAATTATTTTACCAAACTGAATGTGTACGAATCTAGCGCAACCTATCAAAACCGAAGTTGTATTTTCCGAGGAAGTCTCAATTGCGGAGATTCAATTTCCTGTAAACACCATATATTGAACCTACAAACCTCTGGAATGTTATTAAGGCCACCATAAGTGCTTACTGACTAGCATTTTAACAATGAAATATACAAAACTAATCATATGAGAGATATCCAACAGACATGACCAGGATTGATCAATCATTTACTTCTCAGAAAGTACAGTCTGACAACGCATCACTAGTAAAACCGGACCTGGAGAACGCATTATTAGTTCAACAGCTAAATTGCGTCAAAGTCAAGGACAGACAAGATAGAGTTCAAAGCAAGGCGTCTATGTTCATGCTAGGCTTGAGGAACAAATTGTATTGAGAAAGACTATTAACATTTTAACGAGAGATCTAACAAACAACATATAGAATAGTCTAGCATATTTAATATAGCGTTTTCAGTTATTTAAGTCTTTCTTTTAACCTTCAGAGTTGATCGTTTACAATGTCACTGTTAATACCAACTCCAAGGTATTTGTGCTGCCTACACGTTTCAATGTTCAGGTTGTTAACCTTGAAAGTTATAGGGACATGGGTTTTCTCTTGGGGATGGAGAACTCTGGATTTAGTTATAGAGATAACAAGACCACATTCAATGCTTTTAGCAGCGAGTGAATCCAGTAGAGCTTGCAGTTTAGTTTGGGTATTTGCAACAATGCATATGTCATCGGCATAACAGATGACAGCTTCGTCAGGCAGTGTGGGAATATCAATTGCTAATTTGTGCATCAAAACATTGGACAGTGTAGGACTTAACACTCCACCCTGGGGTGTACCCAACTCAAAGGGTGCATAATATTTCCTTTTGACCCCCCTTGAAAAGGACTGAGGCGATTCTATTACTCAGGTAACCCCTGAGCCATGTCATCAGTCTTCCCTTAACTCCAAAAGATGCTAGTTTTTTCTAAGATTATTTCTCTGCTGTATCAAAAGCAGTTTGTAGGTAAATAACTACCGCCTGAGAGCTTGGTCCCTCCCTAATAAAGTATTCAGCAAAGCAACTTTGTGTGCTTCTTCCAGGATGGAAATCATACAGGTTATGAGCAAGGTGGGGCTTATTTTGAAACATTAGTCTGTAGAGTATAATACTCTCCAGAACTTTACATATACACTATGTCAGAGAACTGGGTCTGAAGCTTTGTGAATTAGGCTTTGGTATGGGTATTATAAGTCCCTGTGTCCAGCGGTCAGATAAGACACCCTGCAGTAGGCTTTGATTAAACAATTCTAGCAAAGGGCTGTTTGGCAGCTCAGCAATTACTCTCATGGTATTGTATGTGATACCATCCTCTCCAGGAGAGGTAGCCTTACCTTTCTTGAGTGCATTTTGTATTCTACCTGCGCACGCTTCTCCGACAAACAGCCTCCTACACACATTTTTCAGATTCCACGTTAGAAATTTAAGAGTGATTTTGTCGTTCATGCTCATGAACTTAACGAAGAGAAGTGTTTACAAGGTTCACAAGTTGCAAACTATTGTTTACAAGTGACATTTTTTAGGGGTCAGTATTGTCAAAGAGTTCTTTCATCTGTACCAAGGTCAGTTGGCTGCCTGTACCTTTCCTAGCTTGTATAATAATCGTACATTCATCATGATTCATAGAGGTACAAGAGGTATTGTTTGGAATGAGTTCTTGAGTGCATTTGCTAATTACAGTTAAGACACTCGGGGTGTTCATTTGTTACACTCGCCACAGCGGTACTTTCAGCACCAGATGAAGGGTCAATATTTGCTTCTTGAGACGTGTCAACACTTACATCACTGGAAGGTATTTCACTAGAGCCGGCGAGAGGATCGCCTGAACACTGTCTCAGGCTTTCCATCTTAAACTTAGCAAAAATGAAGTTGAGACCATTTTGAATTTTCGTGAGTGTTTCTTGGAGCTTGTCGATGGTAATTTCCATTGTTACTCATGCGAGCTGGAAGTTCCAACGCCTCACTCTGGAGGCTGGCGTCAGGCTTACCAGGTAGGGCAGGGAAGGATGCTGTTGGCGTCAGGGATGGTGGGATAGAGGTCATCCCGGGTGGCGGGACGAGATGGTGTTTTTTTTTTTTTATTAATAAATGAGGTACATCTGCATTAGTGCAGCTACCCTAGACTATATGAAGTGGAGTACAGTATGTCAAAAAAGCTAACTAGGTGATGCTAAGAAATCCCCATCACACAGGATGGTTAGTCATACAGAGGCATGTGATAAGCGGTCTGCACAGGCAGACTCCGGATGCATTTTGAGGATATCATCAACACAAGATTGAATAAGGTAGCAGTGGTAATACAAGTCCCCATCTCGCAGGATGGTTAGTCATACAGAGGCATGTGATAAGCGGTCTGCACTGGCAGACTCCGGAAGCATTTTGAGGATATCAACAACACAAGATTGAATAAGGTAGCAGTGGTAATACAAGTCCCCATCTCGCAGGATGGTTAGTCATACAGGGCCATGTGTTTAGTAGCCTGCACTGGCAAATTTTGGGTATACTGTGAGGATATCTTCAAGAATACGAGAGTGAATAAAGACGAGATGGTGTGCGGTATGACTCAAAGTGACAACTCTATGGTTAGAAAACACTCAACCTGTCGGACAGAACCCGTCCTCGTCAACCCGTCCTCGTCAACCCGTCCTCGTCAACCCGTCCTCGTCAACCCGTCCTCATCAACCCGTCCTCGTCAACCCGTCCTCGTCAACCCGTCCTCATCAACCCGTCCTCATCAACCCGTCCTCATCAACTTGTCCTCATCAACCCGTCCTCATCAACCCGTCCTCGTCAACCCGTCCTCATCAACCCATCCTCATCAACCCGTCCTCATCAACCCGTCCTCGTCAACCCGTCCTCGTCAACCCGTCCTCATCAACCCGTCCTCGTCAACCCGTCCTCATCAACCCGTCCTCATCAACCCGTCCTCGTCAACCCGTCCTCATCAACCCGTCCTCATCAACTTGTCCTCATCAACCCGTCCTCATCAACTTGTCCTCATCAACCCGTCCTCATCAACTTGTCCTCATCAACCCGTCCTCATCAACTTGTCCTCATCAACCCGTCCTCATCAACCCGTCCTCATCAACTTGTCCTCATCAACCCGTCCTCATCAACTTGTCCTCATCAACCCGTCCTCGTCAACCCGTCCTCATCAACCCGTCCTCATCAACCCGTCCTCATCAACCCGTCCTCATCAACTTGTCCTCATCAACCCGTCCTCATCAACCCGTCCTCATCAACTTGTCCTCATCAACCCGTCCTCGTCAACCCGTCCTCATCAACCCGTCCTCATCAACCCGTCCTCATCAACCCGTCCTCATCAACTTGTCCTCATCAACCCGTCCTCGTCAACCCGTCCTCATCAACCCGTCCTCATCAACTTGTCCTCATCAACCCGTCCTCATCAACTTGTCCTCATCAACCCGTCCTCATCAACTTGTCCTCATCAACCCGTCCTCATCAACCCGTCCTCATCAACTTGTCCTCATCAACCCGTCCTCATCAACCCGTCCTCATCAACCCGTCCTCATCAACCCGTCCTCATCAACTTGTCCTCATCAACCCGTCCTCATCAACTTGTCCTCATCAACCCGTCCTCATCAACCCGTCCTCATCAACTTGTCCTCATCAACCCGTCCTCATCAACTTGTCCTCATCAACCCGTCCTCATCAACCCGTCCTCATCAACTTGTCCTCATCAACCCGTCCTCATCAACCCGTCCTCATCAACCCGTCCTCATCAACCCGTCCTCATCAACCCGTCCTCATCAACCCGTCCTCATCAACCCGTCCTCATCAACCCGTCCTCATCAACCCGTCCTCATCAACTTGTCCTCATCAACCCGTCCTCATCAACCCGTCCTCATCAACCCGTCCTCATCAACCCGTCCTCATCAACCCGTCCTCATCAACCCGTCCTCATCAACCCGTCCTCATCAACCCGTCCTCATCAACCCGTCCTCATCAACCCATCCTCATCAACCCGTCCTCATCAACCCGTCCTCATCAACCCATCCTCATCAACCCGTCCTCATCAACCCGTCCTCATCAACCCATCCTCATCAACCCGTCCTCGTCAACCCGTCCTCATCAACCCGTCCTCATCAACCCGTCCTCATCAACCCGTCCTCATCAACCCATCCTCATCAACCCGTCCTCATCAACCCGTCCTCATCAACCCGTCCTCATCAACCCGTCCTCATCAACCCGTCCTCATCAACCCGTCCTCATCAACCCGTCCTCATCAACCCGTCCTCATCAACCCGTCCTCATCAACTTGTACTCATCAACCCGTCCTCTGGAATATCACATCACATTATGACCTATAAATCCCCTAAGGCCTAAAACTAATAATCATAGCGGCTGGAAAAGTTGACGTGATGCCACGTTTTCTATCCATGAGTCCTCGGTTAGGTTAGGTTCGGGCAATTAATTCCATGGAGAGGACGGACTGCAGACACAGTCAAATAACAACAATAACCAGAACTCACAAGAAATATTTAATTCTATTTAAAATCTGTATAACGTGATAAAAGATTGACTTATGGATCCTTTAGCACAGTAGTCTACGACCTCGGCACACAATCGAGGGACCCCGATTCGGACAGAAACGGTTATAGGTATGTTTCCCTTCACCTGGTGCATCTGTTCACCTAGCAGCAAATAGTTTAGCTGCTAGGTGAACCCGGGAGTTCAGGCAACTGTAGTGGGTTGCATCCTTAGGAGGGTCAGATGTTGGTCTAGTGGGAACTCAATAAAGTTAAGAACACCCCACCTGTCTTACGGGTTATTCATGCCCATGCCACCTCTTGGGTGGCTTAATCTTCATCAATCAGCTACCTGTCCTCGACACGTCAAGCCAGATCTCGGGGCCGGCCTCGGGAGTACAATCCTCTCAAGTCTCTCCACGTACATTATATTACAAAAATTAAAACATGATTTAGTATATCTAACTTAAACGTGTAAATAAGCATATGACAGTGTCAGACCACGGAGGAAAATTGAAACAGGAATTTCCTTAAGTACTTTCGTATATTAATACATCTTCAGAAGGAGTGAAGATGTTCTGCCTTCTGAAGATGTATTAATATATGAAAGTACTTAAGGAAATTCCTGTTTCAATTTTCCTCCGTGGTCTGACACTGTCACATTTTTAATCACGTGTTTATTTTCGTGATATACACAAATAAGCATATATATATATATAATAAAGTTTTAACTTGAAGAGTGATGAAAGATGTCACTGTAGTAATTATTAGAATGGCCGCATGGTAATGATATACTTGAATATCTCAAGGTATTAAGTATTATTACTTAAAGACACTTACAAACGCAGCTCGTCTCTAAGGCAGTTATATTAATTTATAAACATTCCCTAGTTCATCGTATCATGTTAATAATTGATGAATATTTAATGTAGGCAAATTTTCTACATAATTAAATGTAACCAAATTCCTCGCAATTTCTTGATAATTTCGCGAAGCGCCACAAATAGGCCTACAATCTTTTAATACATTATATGTTTGGTTACATTTGCTTGCAATGTTGACCAGACCACACACTAGAAGTTGAAGGGACGACGACGTTTCGGTCCGTCCTGGACCATTCTCAAGTCGATTGTGGTCCAGGACGGACCGAAACGTCGTCGTCCCTTCACCTCCTAGTTTGTGGTCTGGTCGACATTCTTCAGCCACGTTATTGTGACTCATCGCCTGCATTAGCTTGCAACATCCAGGGTACATACAATGAATTTGCACTATCCAGGATAATACCTAAGGAAGATGACTAATTACTCATACCATCTTCCTTTGCTTTTATTTGCTGAGTGCCGTACCCAGAACACGAGCAGTTTAAGCGTATTTGGCCAGTGATTCAGGGAGCAGTTAAGCAACAGCCTTAAAGCCCCCAAGACCAAATTAGGAGAAAAGACAAATCCTGCAGTGATAATACTGGTTAAACGTGAGACACGAATAGGGTGCAGAGTTGCACCCTTCAGGATCCCACTCACTTCTTCCAGACTGAACTGTTGCAACTCATTTAAAGACTTTCCCCCCACTGACGCCAGAAAAATTTATTTTCTGATGAAGACTTCGATCGTATATATACTTGTTATCGTCTGATGTATTTCTTTATACACACACACACACACACACACACACACACACACACACACACACACACACACACACACACACACACACACACACACACACACACACACACACACAGTTTCAGACTGCTGAAACTCACGTCCCTGGAAGAGAAAAGAGTATTGACCAGACCACACACTAGAAGGCGAAGGGACGACGACGTTTCGGTCCGCCCTGGACCATTCTCAAGTCGATTGTGGTCCAGGACGGACCGAAACGTCGTCGTCCCTTCACCTCCTAGTTTGTGGTCTGGTCGACATTCTTCAACCACGTTATTGTGACTCATCGCCTGCAGACAGAAGAGTTAGGGGGAGACATGATAACCACCTACAAAATTCTCAGGGTAATTGACAAGGTGGACAAAGACAAACTAATTAGCACGGATGGAACACGAACAAGGGGACACAGGTGGAAACTGAGTACCCAGATGAGCCACAGAGAACATTAGAAAGAACTTTTTCAGTGTCAGAGTAGTTAGCAAATGGAATGCATTAGGCAGAGATGTGGTAGAGGCTGACTCCATACACAGTTTTAAATGTAGATATGATAGAGCCCAGTAGGCTCAGGAATCTGTACATTAGTTGATTGACAGTTGAGAGGCGGGACCAAAGAGCCAGAGCACAACCCCCGCAAACACAACTAGGTGAGTACATCCAGGTACAGGAACAGATGACTTTTAATTCTTGTTAGCAGTCTGAGAACTTTTCCTTTCCATATCTCATGGTAAGTCTTACCTACCGGTTTTCCTGGAACGCAAATCGCCAATTGGTTAATAACCAGGTACCCAAATTCTGCTGAGTGAACAGAGTCGAACAGTTAAGGACTGGCGCCTAGTCAAACCCCCCCTAACCAGGACTCGAACCCAGACCAGAGCCGTTACCATATTCTAGTACGACGATTTTGAGTGTTGACCCGACTGTTAGTGTGTCCGGACCGGAGGAGCGGCCCTCCGGCTTTATTTTTCGTCATGGGGGACCCCCCCCCCCTCTGTTCCCTGTACGCTGTTCGGAGACGGTTGGCCCTGGAGTTCTCTGGCAGGGTGTCGTACCTTGCTGTGGAGGTAGTTATGTTGGATATGTTCCGTGTTCAGGTGTCGGGTGTGTTTGGTGTACAGCTGCTCACGAACCACCGGGCGCTCGTTAAGTTTCACTCACCGGCTGTTTATAAAGACATCGTGGCCCGTTATGGTGGGCGTTCGTTTACCCTCACTGATGATGATGGTAGCGTCTCAGAGCGCTGTTGCTCACTCACATATGTGGTGCTGCATGGGGGGGGGGGGGATCCCTTTTGAATTCTCAGAAGACCTGCTTCGGCGATATTTTGGAAACTATGGGGACCGTGGGACCTTGGAACCGTGGGACCTTGGAACCGTGGGACCTTGGAACCGTGGGACCTTGGAACCGTGGGACCTTGGGACCGTGGGACCTTGGAACCGTGGGACCGTGGGACCTTGGAACCGTGGGACCGTGGGACCGTGGTGTCACTCCGGTTGAATACCATCTTTTCCGGCAGGTGGAGACCCGCGCCCTGCGTCTCCTGTTCCGTCAACTCTCACGTTGATGGGCTACACCATGCGCACCTACGCGGGACAGCCCAGGTCATGTTTTCGGTGTGGACTTGAGGGGCAGCAGGCGGCGGCCTGCACTGTGGGAACCGACCTGTGAGATTTATATTTATTTAATTTATATGAATTTATATTTACGTTAATTTATATACTTCGATAGCAATTTGTATAATGATAAGTGGACTGTATTTCTGCAATAATCTCATAATCTCACAAATCGATCCTCTACACATAGGGGGGGTTTATATTTATATATATATGCAGCCAATCAAACTACAAAATTAACTACATACATTGAAAAGGTTCCTTATCTTATAGTACAGCAGGTTAGTCCACCAGGTATAACTAGGGTGTAGACACCAAATTATCCTCTTTGAGGTAGCTTCTATCACCCAGTAACTGGTGCACATAATCTTGCATCCTCGTCTTGACCTGTCAAAAGTGCGCTAGCTGTGAAGCCAGAATCCTATATATGACAAGCTATATCAGAGAAAACACTATACAGTACATGGAACATGAAGACCTGGCTTAATTACCTTTAGTTTGAGGCTTCCACGTGATCTAACCGGTCACCCTATATCCTGACATTAATGGCCATAAATGAATGATAAACGGGTTTCGGATAGACACT
The DNA here is from genome assembly GCF_040958095.1 of Procambarus clarkii. Lineage (NCBI taxonomy): Eukaryota > Metazoa > Arthropoda > Malacostraca > Decapoda > Cambaridae > Procambarus > Procambarus clarkii. The sequence goes on along the minus strand of NC_091159.1, from coordinate 48,478,975 downwards.
TAACTTGATATGTAGACAGCGTGTTGACAATGGTACACCTTTGGGTTCCATAACACTACGTCCAAGTAAAATTAACAGGAGCCATATTTGCTCCCGTGTGCCTCTGGTCTCGTATACACAATGGCTGTTTAACACTCCATACTATTGACGTTACTGGCCGACATTGTCCAGAATGATAGGAGCCGAATTTGCTCCACACGTCTCGGAGGTGACACAACAATGGCTGCCCTCCTTCCTCCACTCTGACGCCTGGCCTACTTTGTCCAGATTTCAGAAAGTGATAGAAGGGTCACATTTACTCTACTTTAATATTGATAATTAAGTTAATTTATATAAGATGTTTTTATGATGGTAAAGTCCAAAGACTAATGTATTTAAGAATAATTCCCACCATAATAGGTGGTGAATTATAATAGTATGTGGTGATGATATCCCGTTTTCTTTAGACGGTAATTCCACTACAAGTTACGTTTTCTATGGGTAACTTGTTTATACAACACAGCTCTTATCTGTCTGTATGATATATTAAATGCTGTCGGATTTTCCGACATAATTCCCCAGGGGGCTGCTCACGGGTCGAAGTCCTAATTAGAACAGACGAACACCGATACTCCTCCTTCGAATTATTAGATTAATTTGATGTTAGTAGTTAGTAATCACACATTTGTGCGTCTGTTCGTACAGGACGGATGTCCCGTACTAGAGTTGCAGGGGTTAGAAGTCTAATGCGATTTCATTTCCCTGTCAACTCTTGAAAGGCTAATATTCAAGCCTAATTACATATTATTTAACCCAGAAGACTGGATGTGATCAAGTACTACAGTCAAGTATGATTCAGGGACTGCAGTGAGATCAGTGACATTAGATATAACTTGAAGTTTCTTCAGTTAACTGGTCACTGATATATAAACACTGAGGCCCATGGAATACATCTTGATTAAATAATAAATGTATCAAATCAGTCATCAGATTTATTGGGGTTTAATTTAGTTAATTGATTCAGAAGACTGAATAGCTCATCATTAAAGTAAAGTATGGTTCTGAGACTGCAGTGGGTTCAGTGACATTGGTCGCAGTGACTTGTAGCTGTTTTAGGCTACTGTTCACTGATTTGCCACTGAGGCCTCATGAACTCATCTCCAGCTTTAAATGATGATACTAACATCAACCTCTGTTACTATAGTCAGCTGTAATCTCCTTAGTATAATGCTACTGGAGAAATATAATCAGCTGACAAATTTAGATTTCTATTGGTATTGTTTATCTGCAGGCATAGGTCTCCTCAGGCTTGATACTGGGCCTGAGAGTAATTTACCTCCTGCAGAGTTTAACATGGTTATGCCCTGATATTTAGTAGGGCTACCGATGAATCGATGACAATAGTCTGTCCCTACAAGGAGACCGAAGTCAGTGAGGTGATCAGACTTAATATTATCTGCCAATTTTATTCCTCTATTTCTCAGGAATTTGGCTGTTGCTCTCAGACCTTGAACTTGTAGGTCTACTGGTATTTTGTCCACCACAATGGCTTGTACTCGACAGACGTACCTGCCTAAGCGTACTGATGGTTGTACCACCTGGTAGACTTGAGGTCCTGCATCTGTTACAAACCCTGAGATGTTGAATGACATCTGGGCTACAGGCCTTAATTGTAATTCATCTGCCAACCTTTTAGTGATATATGTTCTCTGGGATCCTTGGTCAAACAACCCACGGGTATGGACCTTGGCCCTCTTATTCAGGATGGTAATTTGGGCAGTAGGCAAAGTCGTATTACCTTTAGACTTTGCCGATTGGACACTCTTTGTTTGTTGCACCTTGCAGTACTGTACTGTGGTGGGAATGCTATCTTCCACCTTGGGTCTTGAATACGTTAATTTCGTATATTTGCACAGTGCTGCATGGTGCCTACCTCTTCTACACCTGTTACAGGTGTTGAATTGGGTATCACAATAGTCTATGTTGTGTGACTTGAGACACCTTGCACATCTCCCTAATTCCTGGAGTCGCTCAATACGAGTGTCTCTGGTTGGATAATTAGCACAATGGTATGTTGAATGTTTCTTTTTGCAGAACATACATGTCCCCCAGCCTACTGCACGTTTGGAAGTTACCGGTTTGGGTGAACTAGTAACAGTAGGCTTGGAGGATGCTGCTGCATTGTCAGATTTTCTGCAACTTGATGTTTGAGTAATTGGTTGATGTTTATTTGGGGTGGTTGTTTTACCCTTTAATTGACTATTATTTTCTATTTCTGAAGGCTTGCAAGAGGCTTTAACTTCCTCATTTGCTCGTCGTTTGTTTATGATGGAATGTAAACCTTCAGTGATGTCCTGTACTGTCAGGATGGTGTTATGTTGATGTGCATATAATTCATCTAGTATATCGCTGGACAATTTTCGTTGAAGGACTACTTTGGTCATCCATTCACTAGTAGTTATATCAACCTTAAGACTGAATGTTCTTAGTAGTGACTCAAACTCCATGCTGAAGGATTGTAATGAGTCAGCAGTCTGATCAGGTTGAGGTAAATCCAGCAATTGTAGTACTAGATGTATGACAGTTTTCTCATTGCCAGCATTATTCCTAGGAGGCTGGACTGGGAAATTAGTGCTGTCGCTATTTTCATTTACATTTTCTACTACTGGTTCAGCTTCACCTCTAGTTTGGAGGCATGTTAACTTAGTAGCCTCAGGTATTGGGTTTTCAGAAACCACAGAGACTGTGGATAAATTGTCTGAAAACTGCTTAATTTCTGGTGGTATAATATTAGGTGAAGCTGCTGTGGGTGAAGCTTTACTGGGTGAAGCTTTATCCTTGTTGATTAAAGGATCTAATCTGGCTTTACATTTATTCTCAAAAAGATCCAGATCATCCATAACATTATCTACTTTATTTGATGTACTTGCTATTTGTTCTGATTCAATTATCCTGTGTAAATGTTCCAACCTGGCTTGAGTTTCTTCTTCATATTGTGCTAGGTCAGACAGGAATGGTTCCACATCTTCAACTACTACGTCATCGTGGACTTGATTTTGGTAAGATTTCCTATTTGCTTTCAATATATGCAATTGGGTTTGAATCTGCAACAGTGGTATTTTCAACCGACGATAATTAATTACAGGCTCATATAACAACTGTTCATATTGGTTGAGATCTCTTGTTAGTTGGCGTTTGCTTGATATTAAAGCACGCTTTGCTTTCTGTGGATTAGTCATGGTGACTTGTTAATTGGGCACCACTGGCTCATAAATTGTGAGCAAGTACTAATGGCAGCCTAGGGTAAATTCTGCACTCACTAGGCAATAATCCTACCTCTACTAGAGGTTAGCACTTAAAATTAATACACATTATATATATACAATCATACACACTAATGATTTGAGTGATAAACCAGTGTCACTGGAAGTACCTTTAGGTTAGCTCTTCTATATCACCCTAGGATGGTAGAGACACTAATTAATCACTCAAAGGTGTAATGATCATAAGTAATTTATTATATATACAACTCAACTCGAGTTGATAAAAATTACACCCAAAATAGGGTCTGGACCATTCATTAATGGTGTTAGGTTGTTGAATATAGTACAACTGACTATGGTAATAATGGGACTAGGATGAATGATAATAGTTCAACTAGTCAATGGTAATATCCTACCCTGTTGTGGGTTGGCAATTAGTAAATATTATACTGTGATCACTAGTGCAATATATATTAAATAATTCTCTATTTTGGAGAAATAATATACACAATTATTGATAATAGCCTCTTAATTAGCCTCTATAAAACTTCTAATATTATCTAGAAGTATTAAATATTATTAGTGACCTCGCGAAATAAAGTCCACAAAATTCGTAGATAATCTCTCGCGAAATGTAACACCACGAAATCCGTGAACAATCTCGTGAAGACACAGTCACTAATTTGGCTGGATTCTATATTAGCGCTGTCATTTCACGAAATAACACGCCACCAAATATCTGTGGGTGTGCATGAAACCGCTGACGAAGCTGAACTGGGCTGAGGGAGGCTCCTGAGCTCCCTCGAGGCTACGCTGCCGTCTTGACTGCTGGCTTTGTTTAAATAACACTGCACTAGTATATTTAATGAATCCACTGGTTAACTGGTTCATCCGGTACTAAGATGACCAAATGTGGGTTCATAGGACCGAATATTCCGGTTCCGAAGGTCCAAATAATTCGGTTTCGAAGGACCAAATAATGTGGGAACCGACCTGTGAGATTTATATTTATTTAATTTATATGAATTTATATTTACGTTAATTTATATACTTCGATAGCAATTTGTATAATGATAAGTGGACTGTATTTCTGCAATAATCTCATAATCTCACAAATCGATCCTCTACACATAGGGGGGGGTTTATATTTATATATATATGCAGCCAATCAAACTACAAAATTAACTACATACATTGAAAAGGTTCCTTATCTTATAGTACAGCAGGTTAGTCCACCAGGTATAACTAGGGTGTAGACACCAAATTATCCTCTTTGAGGTAGCTTCTATCACCCAGTAACTGGTGCACATAATCTTGCATCCTCGTCTTGACCTGTCAAAAGTGCGCTAGCTGTGAAGCCAGAATCCTATATATGACAAGCTATATCAGAGAAAACACTATACAGTACATGGAACATGAAGACCTGGCTTAATTACCTTTAGTTTGAGGCTTCCACGTGATCTAACCGGTCACCCTATATCCTGACATTAATGGCCATAAATGAATGATAAACGGGTTTCGGATAGACACTTAACTTGATATGTAGACAGCGTGTTGACAATGGTACACCTTTGGGTTCCATAACACTACGTCCAAGTAAAATTAACAGGAGCCGTATTTGCTCCCGTGTGCCTCTGGTCTCGTATACACAATGGCTGTTTAACACTCCATACTATTGACGTTACTGGCCGACATTGTCCAGAATGATAGGAGCCGAATTTGCTCCACACGTCTCGGAGGTGACACAACAATGGCTGCCCTCCTTCCTCCACTCTGACGCCTGGCCTACTTTGTCCAGATTTCAGAAAGTGATAGAAGGGTCACATTTACTCTACTTTAATATTGATAATTAAGTTAATTTATATAAGATGTTTTTATGATGGTAAAGTCCAAAGACTAATGTATTTAAGAATAATTCCCACCATAATAGGTGGTGAATTATAATAGTATGTGGTGATGATATCCCGTTTTCTTTAGACGGTAATTCCACTACAAGTTACGTTTTCTATGGGTAACTTGTTTATACAACACAGCTCTTATCTGTCTGTATGATATATTAAATGCTGTCGGATTTTCCGACATGCACTGGTGTGGCAGCTGTGCTGGTGAATTTGTTTCAGGAGGAGGATTTTGCACCGTTGGTGGCTCCGAACCTGTCGCCTTGTGATAGTGTGGTGGGGGAGGCTTCCCTGCCGTCTACTACAGCTGGCCCCTTCGCTTCCGCCAGCTCTATCTGCTGTCTCCAGGTCCGGTGTCACCTGTGGGGGGTGCGGCCGTGGGGGGGGGGGGAGGGGGGGATTCCCCCTGCCGAGGATATTGGTCCTGAAGAAGGCTGCTCGCCCGGTGGGTTCCTTGCCCCCGCCCCCTGCTCCGTCGGCGGCGGTTGTGCCGTCTCTCCAGCCTCAGCCTTCGTCTTCGATGTTCTCCGCCCGGGGTTCCGCCTGATATAGTGGTTCCGGAGTACATGAGGCGCCGGCGGCGTCGTGGTGATGTCCGCCCCACCGAACGGGAGTGGATGACTTGGAATGCTTATGTTAAGACGTATCCGCCGCTGGATTACCCTGAGAAATATGTGGATTATTATTATTAGAGAATTTGTTCCTGTTGCACCTGATGTGTTGCGGTGTTTTGTTTGTATGTATTCACCTAGTTGTATTCACCTATTTGTTCTTGCGGGGGTTGAGCTCTTCTCTTTCAGCCCGCCTCTCAAATGTCAATCAACTGAAACTAACTACTAACTAATGTTTTTTTTCCCACACACACACATACACACACAGGAAGCAGCTCCGAAACAGGTGTCTAACTCCCAGGTACCTATTTACTGCTAGGTAACAGGGGGCATCAGAGGAGAAAGAAACTTTGCCCATTTGTTCCGCCTGGTCCGGGAATCGAACCCAGGGCACAGAATTACGAGTCCTGCGCGCTGCCCGTTCAGCTACCAGACCACCCCCCCCCCCTCCTCCCTGGTAGCTGTGTAGTTGTGTGGTTGGTGGTGGCATGTGTGTGTGTGTGGTTGGGGGGTTTTGTTCCTGGTTCCTGCGCGTTCCGGTGTTTGATCTGGTGTGTGTGTCCGTGTGTGGCTGAGGGGTTTTCTTATTTACTGTGTCATGTATTTTTTCTCCTTGTATTTCTTGTGGTTCATTTTATGTCAAATGAACATAATTGTTCATTTCTTGTGGTTCATTTTATGTCAAATGAACATAATTGTTCATTTCTTGTGGTTCATTTTATGTCAAATGAACATAATTGTTCATTTCTTGTGGTTCATTTTGTGTCAAATGAACATAATTGTTCATTTCTTGGGGTTCATTTTGTGTCAAATGAACATAATTGTTCATTTCTTGGGGTTCATTTTATGTCAAAAGTTCTGTTTTTCCGCCTCCCGGTTCCTGTGTGTTCCGGTGCTGTGTTTGTGTGGCCCTTCTGGCTTGTTTGTGTTTCATGTGTTTCCTGATTCATTGTTATGTTATTGTTGTGTGTCTTTGGTTGTGTTTGTGTGTGTGTTGTTTATCCCCTGTTTTGTGCTTTGTCTACTTCTTTGTGTTTCTTTTGTTTCTTATTGTTTTAAGGTTTTATTGTACCTTGTTTGGTGTTCCTTGTGTGTAGTTTGTTGCCCGAGTGTGGGTGTTGTTTTTGTTCGTCGTATGACGTGATTTTATATTGTCTTTATTGTGCTTCTTTTATATAAAAAAGTACGATGATGTTTGGCCTTAGATCGGTCGGCCGAGCGGACAGCACGCGGGACTTGTGATCCTGTGATCCTGGGTTCGATCCCAGGCGCCGGCGAGAAACAATGGGCAGAGTTTCTTTCAACCTATGCCCCTGTTGCCTAGCAGTAAAACAGGTACCTGGGTGTTAGTCAGCTGTCACGGGCTGCTTCCTGGGTGGTGGAGGCCTGGTCGAGGACCGGACCGCGGGGACACTAAAGCCCCGAAATCATCTCAAGATAACCTCAAGATAGATACAGTATGAGTCAAAATGCGACGCTGTAGCAGCAGGACGGGTTGGCAGCGTGCAGTAGTGGTTAAGGTCCCAGCAAGGCAATGACTGACCATTTACACAGGATTCAACCTTCAAAACAGGTGCTTAATTTCCTGGTACAGATTTATTGCTAGATAAGAAAGGTATCACGCTCAAACGTTTTGTCCTGCCTGGGAATCAAACCTGGGACCAATCGACTGCGACCCCAAGTTCAAACTACTGACCTTTTCCCAGGATGCAACCCCACAACAGTTGCCAAACTCCCGGGTACCTATTTACTGCTAGGTGAGCAGAAGCACTTGGTGAATAGAAACGTATCCATCCATTTTTCTCTCGCCTGGAAATCGAACCTTGGATCCTTGATTGTGAGTGGAAAACGAAGCCAACTGTGCTATAGGACCCTTGGATGTGGACGTCGTCTTAAGCAAGTTAAAATTGCCTTCACAAGGACAGAAATGTTAAGAAGCCGCAGTGAAAGTTCTCCCTTTATTGTTAATAAATATTCCAGAGATTCTTTGATGTCAAACGCCACCTGCGCTCTGGACATAATTATATCTCGTCGCGACTTTTACGATCTAAGCTGGAAAAAGGTTGATCACCAAAGGTTACAGTGGTCACGTGAGAGAGTTATACGCGCCACAGCCTCAAGTCCTGTCAACAGCCTGGTCTAATTTTTGGTAAATACATCTCACACATTTTGATAGAGAGAGTTAAGTCCCCCCAGATATAAGCAGAGATGTGTACCCCCGCTTATCGGTATATATACGCCGATAAGCATGTTATACGCGCTACAGCCTCAAGTCCTGTCAACAGTCTGGTCCAATTTTTGGTAAATACATCTGACACATTTTGATAGAGAGAGATAAGTCCCCCCAGATATAAGCAGAGATGTGTACCCCCGCTTATCGGTATATATATACACCGATAAGCATATATACATCAGACCATGGGGCGACCATGATATTTCACGTGATCAACAGCTGAAATGTCTGTGAAGTGAGAGTTTCAGCTGCTACTACGGTAACATGGTGGGCACTGATGTCAATAGAAAACGGCGCCAGCCAGACTGACTGCGACATATATTTAAGTCAAGACTAGATAAACGCCTATTTGCATGTTTACAGTATGATAATGATATGATAACACGCACAGCAGCCATGTTGATTTAGTTAAACTAGCTGGATAACCTTAACCTAATTGTGGAATCCACTTTTGAATTACATAATTGTACACAACTAAACAGGTTACGAACTAACTTTTCTTAATAGAGCTCACATTCTTGTTGTGTGTTCGTCAAACATCTTTTATGTCGAGGATATGATTTGTGAACTTGTTTATGGAATAAGCCGCGGCAATCAACTAATGTCAGCGATGATTATCAGAGTCCTACATCCCTAATGCTTTCTGAGAGGAGTTATCTTGAGGTTATCTTGAGATGATTTCGGGGCTTAGCGTCCCCCGCGGCCCGGTCCTCGACCAGGCCTCCTTTTTGTTACACATCCCCTGGAAGCAGCCCGTAGTAGCTGTCTAACTCCCAGGTACCTATTTACTGCTAGATAATAGGGGCATCAGGGTGAAATAATCTCTGCCCATTTGTTTCTGCCTCCACCGGGGATCGAACCCGAAACCTCAGGACTACGAATCCGAAGTGCTGTCCATTCAGCTGTCAGGCCAGGTAAGTGTTCCTTCTGGGACGTCAAGTGGAGTGCAAAATGAATCCCCATAAACTCTGTCCATTCCAATAGTCTCCTCTACGGGCACACGGGTGACCAGGGACCCAGAGATGCTCTCGCCCCACATGCCTGCGACCTCCGCAGTAACTAAGCTATATTTATGTGGAAACTTATGGCTGAATGTACGTAGTAAACATAAACTTTACAGAGTTGAGGTGCATAGCCAGTCTACACAGGAGGGTGCAGAAGCAGACGACTTCTGAATCTTGTTAGCAGGATCCATTCCCACATCTCATCTTCGGCCTTAAACTATTAGTTCCCCCAAGAACACGACCCGCTAATCAGTTTACAACCAGGTCCCCAATTATTGCTGGGTGAACAGAGGTGAACATCGCTGGTGCACAGTCCAGTGTATCTACCTGCCCAGGACACGAACCCGGCCGCAAGCGCTGGCGCCATAAAGTCTGCAGGCAATGAGTCACAATAACGTGGCTAAAGTATGTTGAACAGACCACACAATAGAAGGTGAAGGGACGACGACGTTTCGGTCCGTCCTGGACCATTCTCAAGTCGACTGTGTCTGCATATAGATAAATTAGTTATTAATGTTATCAATATAATCCGTTCATTTCATCAGACTCTTACTGTTTGTGCAGAAACATCAGACAAAAAACAAGACAAACATTATGAAAATCGTGATCCTGTGTACTTTGAACTTCCCCTTATGAGGAGCGGGGCAAGGCTGCCACAACGCCCCTGACTCTTTGTCCTTTCAAGTATCAGCTACAAACACCTGTCTAAACACCTGTCCGAACAACTGTAACATTTTCCAGTCGTATGTACGTGTATTGCCCCATCTTAGGCCTTGGCAATGCAAGTTGCAGGACGCACCCCCCACGCCTGTTCACTTCCCTCATATCTCTTCAACAATAGGCTGAGTCCTCCCACAGAGACACCGAAGCTAGAGGAGACTTGCTGGTTGTGGAGTACCGGTTGTGGGAGCCATAATAACTCCCAAGATTACAACCTGGACCCCCACTCACGCAGGTTATCTACTCACTTCTTCCCTAACCCATACGCCCATACGAAATGTAGATGTTTATCTCTCAGAATGTTTGGTAATATGTTTATTGTTTGTGATGTGTGTCTATGTATGTATTAACACGAGGTACTGAACGGGGTGAGAATAGCTTGAGCTACCTCATCCCTTTGTGTGTATTTTACCTCAATAAACTTGTTTCAATTTCAATTTCATACGCCCATCCACCCAAACCCTAAATACACCCAACGCCCAACACTCACTGACACCCAATATTCACCCACCCATCCGCACCCTACCCACGCCCAACACACGCCCACTACACCTCATCCACCCACTCATAGTCACACCCACTTCACCCTCGCTGGTCCATAGTGGACGGGGTGGCGCCGGAGGGTCAGGGCCGCCTGCTACCATGGACAACACCCACAACGCGTCCCGCTCAGGAGTCCCTGGCTGAACTTGACACTCTTTCCTGCCAGAAGCGTGTGATGAAAGATGTGTGTGTGTGTGTGTGTGTGTGTGTGTGTGTGTGTGTGTGTGTGTGTGTGTGTGTGTGTGTGTGTGTGTGTGTGTGTGTGTGTGTGTGTGTGTGTGTGTGTTAATAGGTCGATTAATGCGGTGACTTCCAATCCCTTTTTTTTTTTGTTATATCTGCTCATAAAGACTTGCTTGTTTACCTTACACTGGAGAAGTACACCTTCACAGCTCTGTGTGTCATCCCAGTGTCCCTGTACGACCTCTCCTCACACCACTCATCACCCTAACCTCTACGTCTCTCTCTCTCTCTCTCTCTCTCTCTCTCTCTCTCTCTCTCTCTCTCTCTCTCTCTCTCTCTCTCTCTCTCTCTCTCTCTTTACTATGACTATTTTACGTCTGTGCCATATCCCCATTTGTCCTCCTTTATTCTAGTGTCATTAAGCTCGGCTGTTTCAGTCCTCGAGGCTCAGTCTCCTCAATTCCGGTACTAGTTATGTAGCAAAACTGTACTTTCTTAATATTTGCTTTGCACTTCTTTAGGAAAGGGTTCCACGCTGGAGCAGCATACTCTAGCACTGGTTGAGCATATGCTGCGTGAAACCTTTTAATGGTTTAGGTGCCTAAATGTTGTCCAGATGTTCACCAGATTTGCATATGCCGCTGGTGTGATGCTATTGATGTGTGCCTCTGGAGATTGGTTCGCTGTTCTGTGACTTTCTGTGAGTGAAGGACTTTCACTCACAGGCCCCGGTAGATGTCTTACTTTCACTGTGTATTGCTTCTCTTGTCTCTTTATTCATGTTCCAGTTCTCATTTTTTTGCACTTGTCTGAACTGAAGTCCAGTAGCCATCTGTGGACCATCCCTGCAACTTATACAAGTCACCCAAGAACCTTCTACAGTCCTCAGTTCTCCTGATTGTCCTTATCAGCTTTTCATTGCCAGCAAACTGTGAAAAAAGTTTATGTCATCAGCTATCTCATATACGTGTACATGGAATAGCAAGGACCCCAGCACTGACCCCATGAGGGACTTCACTTGTGGCATTCACTCATTCCGATATTTCTTCTTTCACTGTTACTCTCTGTTTCCTGTTCGTTTGTTAGTTCTTCATCCAATTCAGTGCTTTACTCCGGCCTGGTTCGCTAGCATGCTGACTCCACTCCTACGTGGGACAATATTAAGTGCTCTCTGGCAATCTAATAATATGCAGTCTACCCCACACTTCCCTTTCTTGCCTGATCTCAGTCAACCTATCACAGGACTCCAATAGGTCAGTCAGGCATGATTTCCTTTTCCCCGAGCTTGTGTTGGTGCTTTGATCTGAAGATACATTTCTCGAAATGCTCCTTAACATCATTATTTTCGATCACACTGATATTTATTGTCTTAAGATCACTGGTCTGAAGTCTAATCGTTTTTGTATGTTTATAGACTTTATTACAATTACATGTTTGTGTTTACTCACCTAGTGGATTGAGCTAAAGTTCTCTAACCCAGGCTTTCCATCTCTTTTGTCAGTAAATAACCTACATGCCAATGGTTTCACGTCGTATTTCATTTTGAAACGGCTTATTGAATTAGCCTCAACGATCTTATGTTGCCAGTTCCATTTACTTGAGAACTGTAGCTTGAAGAAGTGTTCCTCAAGTCTGACTCATTCGTGACTGATCGAGCTTCCCAGGTGCCTTCTGGTCCTATTGTTTCCTCATCTTGAACACTGACTCCTTCTCCACCCAACCTATTTCCGCTAAATATCTTGTACGTTGTTAACATATCCAATGCTTTGATTTTTTTTTTTGCAGGGATATTCCTGCGCGGGCCCTAAGCCTCTGTCTGGCCCACTAAGTGTTGCTTGTTTCTGTTTTATTTGGGCGGAGTATGAATATTTATGACTCGTATGGCCGCTTCAGTAATGCTTTGATTTAAATATCATGTATTGAGTTTTACTTCACTCTGCCTGTCAGTGCAGGAGTGTTTCGTATGCTCTTCGAAAGGTCTAAGTCACGTATCTCGGTACGTCTTCTACTTTCATTCTGGTATTGCTAACTCAAAAATTGGTCTTAGGCAGGACGAATTTATTCTGAAGACCTCTGTGCCTTGGCTGGTGATACTTGCTTAGTTTAGTGCTGCAGACTTTATGTTGTCAGTGTGTTGCTCAGGCGAGAGGTTTCCTGAGAGGTGTACTCCCAGATCATTCTCCTTCACTGTCCCTGGGAGCTGCCTCCTCAACCCATACTGTCTCTCTCTCTCTCTCTCTCTCTCTCTCTCTCTCTCTCTCTCTCTCTCTCTCTCTCTCTCTCTCTCTCTCATATATATATAAATATATAAACGCAGGGACTTGAGAAAGAGATGAGGGTCAGTTTTTCTCCCGAGTACGGCACAAAAAATCAATTCGAGTGAGCCTGGCAGCAGCCGTGATGTCACAACAGGCGTGATAGGTCACCCGGGTGCCACTGTGTTGTGTCAGCCGACCCACGAGCACATCAGGAGTACACGGGCCTGGCTTGCGTCCTACACCTCATGTTAGCGTCGGCGGGGCCACCTGAGCAACACACCTCAATGCAATCATACAAGTGCATATGTTTATTTGTATGTCAGTCCAAGGTTGTAGGTTAGATATTTGGAGCTGGCCTCATTAAGCTTTGCAGGGAGACTGGTGGATATCTGATATCGTAAACGGTCCGGGTCGGAAGTCTTTGAAAATGTAATAAGGAATTACGAAACGCGTTCAGGCGCCAGACCAGGAATAAAAGGAATGAATTTTGGAGAGTTACCTTATCAATTACCCTCGACAGTGAAGAAGAACGTAGGAAATAGTTAGAAGATTCGTGTTAGAATTATTAATATTACCCTTTCGGTCATATTCAACATCATATATGTGTGTAAATCACGAAAATTAACACGTGATGAAAAAATGTGACAGTGTCAGACCACGGAGGAAGAATTGAAACAGGAATTTCCTTAAGTACTTCCATATATTAATACATCTTCAGAAAGAATGATTTTGTTGCAGAATCACTGCAACAATATATATATATATATATATATATATATATATATATATATATATATATATATATATATATATATATATATATATATATGCGAACAAGCCTGAATGGTCCCCAGGACAATATGCAACTATATATATATATATATATATATATATATATATATATATATATATATATATATATATATATATATATATATATATATATATATATATATATATATATATATGCAATTGACGATCACAAAACACTGATCATTTTATGCGGAAAATCCACAGAGAAATATGAAATGAGGTGAACGTTTCGGCTATGTTAAAGCCTTTGTCAACACCAGACTGACTCAAACTGGTGTCAAACACCAGACTGTCAGTCTGGTGTTGACAAAGGCTTTAACATAGCCGAAACGTTCACCTCATTTCATATTTCTCTGTGGATTTTCCGCATATATATATATATATATATATATATATATATATATATATATATATATATATATATATATATATATATATATATATATATGTGTGTGTGTGTGTGTGTGTAAAGCGAAATGAAATATTTCGATTCAGTTAACGTTGTTTTCTTTTCCTTCCTACCTTTTACTGTTTGATGTAACTATATGAAACTGTCATAGGAACGCATCTGAGTAAATAGGATCCCATTTTCCTCATATCAACAGTAGAATTGAGACCCATAGTCTGTGTCACACCAACATAAAGTTCACTTGGTAACAAGCGCGCCATAAACATTTTAAAAGGTTATAAAAGGCGATAAGTCCCACTGAGCTTCTAAGTATGATAATGATACGTCACAAAGGTACCAATCCTTACTGATAACATAACAATAATACTGCGGACACAATATTAACAATACCGCATCAAATAAACGACTTTTGGTGTTGGGCTTAAGACCTTTCAACCTCTGGTGGATTATTAAGACAGCTACAATAGCATCCTGACCAACCAGTAAGTATACTTTTGTCCTGACCATAGTCCAGGACTAAAGTAAATTATCAGTGTATATACACACCTTGAAATGGAATACACTCTCAGGGATATTATACACTGAGAGGTATAATACCGTTCATCATTACGATAAGATGCGAGGTACTCACCTCTCCTCCAGGATGACGTGAAGTGATTGGCTAGAAATCTTGTGGTTGAGAGAGGATGCGATAGAGTATTGTATCACCGGCAAGCTATTATGGCGCTGCAGCACTGGGTGCTCTTTCACCACCGGACTTGACTGTGGTGACGTTGAGCAGCTCGAGTTAGAAGCTCTTATAGTTACTAAACTTGGCTCGGAGAATCTCGGGGTGGCCGGGTTTGATAGTGTAGTTTGCAGAGAGTTTCTCATTTGGAGCGGACGAGGAGCAGGAAGAAGCAGCTCTCCGCCTCTCCTGAGGGCGCGCCGTTGAGCTAAGGTTGGGACATCTTTGGGATCAACATTCATGATCACGATATGGTAAGGAATAGATGATGGGTCGTTTAGATTGTATGGAAATGGGCTTTCTAGAATTGAAGAGGATATGTGGAACTTGTCCTGTTCTTGAGAATCCAATTTTCGGCTCCTGGAACACCTGTGATCGGGAGACCTGTCGCCATAGGTTGACCTCTCTGATGCTTCTGACGATGTTTGACCATTCTCCTCAGACACCTGCGCATCAGACGTTATTGGCAGGTGTTGTGTAACTGTCTCAGTTTCTTGATAGGGAGGCGTTACTGCTGGCTGTTCTGTGGATGGCTTGTTTGACTGGATTCCGGAAGGCACTATACTGTTGTCTCGACCATCACCAACCGCGGGTTATTCTCCCGCTCCTGGGAAATGTTCGGAGACATTTCCGATCACAGATGTTTAACTGAACTTGCCACCAACAGACACCTCCATCGGGTGGTCTTCTTGTCGCGAGGAACGTCTCCTTAATTCGGGTAATGTGTTAGATACAAGGTGTTTTGCGCTTCAATCATTGGCACTTGGTTTTATGTGAGCAATATAAATTCCTTTAGGCTTTAAATTTACCACTGAGGGATCAACAACCTTTTGAGCGCCGTATCTTATCACAATAATTGCTGAATGAGACCAAATAATATTTATTATATTTTCCTGTCACATTTAACAGCAAATATTGAATATCGTAGATTTCGATGACGATCGAAAAGCATAATAATTTAAGCTCTAAACATTATATTTGAAAACTTTTTAAGCCAAACATCGAGTATTATAAATCTAGAATACGATTTTGTTTAGAGATTATCATGTATGAATGAATATATGGAGTATTTAGTTACATAATTATATAAGTGTGCTTATGCTTATATAATTGTGCTTGTGCTTATATAATTATTTAATTATATCTCAATTAATTCACACGGGTTAAAGACTGACAAACCGGGTTTTGCTTTTGTCATTTGGAAGTCATATTTAAATTTCTGTCAACAACTCAAAGAGTGTGTACAATACTTTTTGTTATGCATTATACGCCTCCCAAAAAAGGGTTACGGACATGGCTACTATGTACTAGCTAAAAAAAAATGATTGAAATTACCACTGTCTCACTCAGGTTAAATGGAAGTCTTTTTTTTCACTCAGTGTTGGGAGCCCACAGAATGCAAATTTCCCAACAAACCATTCGTTTTACAGGTCAATATCTGAATTCTGTAATATTAAGAAATCATCATCAAACTCCTTGGACTCGTCCATGAATATGTCATCTCCACCGATTTCATGAAGTGTTCCGACCCCAATTTAAATATGGACAATTATGCCGACCCAGACTGTTTACGACAGTTCGCCGATATCCACCAGTCTCCCTGCAAAACTCAATGAGGCCAGCTCCAAATATCTAACCTACAACCTTGAACCGACATATAAATAAACATATAGATAAAAGATACTATATTTTATAACTGCAGATCTTTAAAATGCATAATTAAAAATCAAAATACATCTGTTATAAACATGTACAAGTAGATGTATGTATACAATATAATTACATAAATTCCTTGTATAGAGTCCAGAGAATTACCCAAATCAAACCACAAAGCTAATCAAAACATAACAGAAGTTATGATTATTTCGTAAAATCAAATCAAACAGAGTTAGTTGTAACATATTACTTTGATACCAATGCACGTAGAACTTAAAAAAGTATATACTCGAAACTATTTTCATAAATTTGCTCATTACAGAAATTAACATGTACAAAAATAGATCTTACTTGCCTCCAAAGGAATTTAACGATACTTACGCAGTACGTTTATGTTGAGAGAAGGATTCTTATCGTGCTATTACTTCTTAATTAATTCAATAAAATTTTGAGTCCTATAATATAACACAAATTAGAAATATAATCGGAATTCGTTGACCAGACCACACACTAAAAGGTGAAGGGACGACGACGTTTCGTTCCGTCCTGGACCATTCACAATCGACTTGAGAATGGTCCAGGACGGACCGAAACGTCGTCGTCCCTTCACCTTCTAGTGTGTGGTCTGGTCAACATTCTTCAGCCACGTTATTGTGACTCATCGCCTGCATAATCGAAATTCTGTAAATGTATATTGACACATGATACAGCATTAGCCAGCCTCTATTTAGGATTATATTAAATGGAAGACAATGGCAGGGAATATACATAACCAAATATAAGTGACTAGCATGAACAAATCCACAGGAGCCGTGATGAGGGTTCTCAGGCACACGCTCTTGTATGAAGATATGACTGGTTTGTATAGGAGATATTTGTGAAGATACATATCATGTGATAGGCGACAGGTGTGTAGATATGTAGTGTAAAAATGTGTCAGGTGTCAATACGTAAGGAATGAGATGTGTGAAGATACGTGATAGGTGTGCATTTTCGTAAGAACTGTGTAGAAAAATGACAGGTGTGCATATGTGACAAGTGTGTAGAAAGATGCCAGGTATAAAGCAGCGTGACAGATGTATATATGTGAGAAATGTGCAGAAAAATTTTAGGTGTTCAGCAGCTCGTAAGTTAATAGCGAAGTAATGGGGGGTAAGTAATATCACACGCTGTCTCCTCGGGACACAAACCTCCAAGTATAAAAGAACTAAAGCGCACACGCCATAATGAAAACTAACGCCAACGTTCAAATGCGAGATTGAAGGCAAAACATTCCCGTTCGTCCACTGAAAAACATAACGATATATATAGCTACATATCACCCCATCAATTACGGTATATATATATAGCGTCTAGACTAGTGGATATCCGAGGCACAAAATTTTAATTTGTAATCGTGTGGGCCGGTAGGCCTTTTGCCGACGCTTTGCTCCCGTGTTGGTGTGTATATAATGTTTATGGCGTGTGGATAACACACACCTCATGTCTTGCGCTTTCTTATCATCGTCTTCTTCGTTTGGTGTTGAGTTTAAGGCCTATGAACCTCTGGATGGTTATTAAGGCCGTCAGAAGTGCTGACTGACCAGCCTAACAAGGCGGTCTTCCAAGTCCTGCTGTTAATTCTTCTTCAGGTCCTCCTTTTTATCTTCCTCTTCCTCCTGGTCCAGCTGCATCTTCCTTACGCCACTAGATTCTGCCCTCCAAATCCACCTAATTCTGTATGTAAATGAGGCAAGGAGGGTGTGGCTGAGTTGAGGGAGGAGAGGCTCCGTGCCCCGTCTCTGGCGTTGTTCCGGCGCCTGGCCGCCTCTGCACACTGCTTTCAAAGATGCCTCTGTACCCGGATTCTCTCGACAAACTGGAATTTAATGGTTCGAGACTTTAGTTACACAAAGTCACTTGAGACGTCGCAATTATCTTGCAGTTACTTGAGAATGTAATTTAAACAAGTTATACCGAAATTAATCTGTACGATATTATGGTAGGTAATTAAATTGGCTGATTATATAACATTGAAAATGTTATGTAATCATAAACCATCTTTTTCCGGTGGTTTATGGTGATTGACCTGGAAATTATACCTGGTCTATCGTGTGCGCTTATTACCGCAAAACTAAAACTAAACGCAGGTTAAAATATGTTCCAAAAAAAATAGCAGACGAACATTTAGAGAGAGAGAGATCCGTGTTTCCCGTTGGTGATGACGCAGATACAAGCATGTCCGCTTCTTTCAGCCGGAGACGCATTTGCTGCGGGTAATTGGCCACAAGCTTGCCTTGCTCGCTCCCTCACGCTTAACGAGAACATTATACAATGCAAACGTCACTGAAGAAATGCGAATAACTTCACAGTTTTGGTGTCTGGGGTGGTGAACACGTCTTGACCCGGTACTGCTTGGCTTGCAAGGTCAATTGTGATAAAGGAATGGGGGGGGAAACCTTGAGGTCAACAGAGATATTGACAACTTCTAGATGTTTTAGCACTGACGACTTGGGAAAGTTATGAAACAAATGGATAGATGGTTGATTATATATGTAGTTGATGTGATGGATGAGTGGGTTAAGGACTGTTTGTATACTGAAATGTGGCGACTGACGCTATTTATGCAACATGGCTTGTTCCTGTCTGCAGTGCTGGAAACTAATATTGAAAGAAGACATTTAATGAATATGCACAAATATTCACCAAGATATATATATCCTATATATATATATCCAAGATATATATATATAGATCAGGTATCCAAAGGATACCTGATCAACCAGGCTGTGACTCATACGTCAGGCTGCGAGCAGCCGCGTCCAACAGCCTGGTTGATCGGTCCAGCAACCAGGAGGCCTGGTCGACGACCGGGCCGCGGGGACGCTAAGCCCCGGAAGCACCTCAAGGTAACCTCAAGGTAAGGTATCCTCCTTCTCGGTCTATATTACACCGAGTTTAGGACCAGTTTACTTTAGTCCTAGACAATATTCAAGGCTAAAATATACCTATTGTTCTCCAAGTTGAAAACTTACTATATTTTGAGAAGACGTCTTGACAGTAACTGCGTTATCAAGTATAATTTAATGAAGTCTTTAAAGGTAAGACTTTATTTTCAAAGTCTAATTAGTGCTTCTTTACACAAAAAGTGTATATGGAAAATCACACGTAATTTTATACAACACCCGCTGTGAAAATCAAAGTAAATTGCCTTCTTGGATCTCGAGCGTACAATAACAGATGGATGTAATGTGAGGCGGACACTGACAGTCTCAGAGGCAAATTTACAAGCTCACGCGTAACAAGTTCATTACGGGCTCACCATAGCCCGTGTTACTTGGCACTTTTGTTCCGAGTGGCTGAACCTAAACAACATCACGTACAACGCTAAAAAAAAAAAATCACGCTATTCGCTTTCTGCGATCCTCAAATATTATATTTATACAAAAATACATTATACATTTTGTATAAATACAATATACAAATATTGTATTTATACAATATATTGTAATATAAATACAAATATTGTATTTATGCAATATTTATATTGTAATATAAATACAAATATTTTATTTATACAATACAATATACAAATATTGTATTTATACAAAAATACAATATTTTCTTTATATAATTTCTTTGATTTAAAACTTTTAATTCACGTTTACCGTTCGTTAACATAAACAATATCTTGCCTTATGACTCCTGTATTATGCCTATTTCTCGTTTACTGCGCAACAGCTTATAAATCAAATTTCGCGTTGAGAAAGAGGACAGTGACAAACTTAAGAAGTAAACACCCTAGGAATCCGCGCCACGCTAACATCAGCCGTGAAAGACGAACAATAAAAACCATCAATGTGGTGAAGGGACATGTGGGAATCCGACTGCGGCCATGCGGGTAAATACTCGGCCGTACCCTCCCAATGTTGATGTAACAACTTGAATAAAATAATGTTTATTTTCCTTATTTTAATATTTTATTCTTTGTGAAGTTCTTTGGTTTTATTTATAATAACATACAAACAAAACAATATGTATAAAAGTGATCAAGAGGTTTTGTTAATAAACACAGAGGAAATGCGTCACGTGCGCGCGCAGGTCCGCAAACTCATTAAAAACGGAAAAAAAACAATGAACACTAATTATTGTTATTTTTGGTATACCGGTAATATTGATATTGTTGCTGCTGCTGTTGCTGCTTCCATTGCTACTGTTACTACTGCTGATGCTGTTACTGTTCATTCTCTTGCAGCTGCTGCTACTATTACTGTTCATCCTGCTGCTACTGTTGTTTTTGTAGCTGCTGTTATCGTTCCTGCAGCTGTCATTTCTGTTGCTGTTGCTGTTATTTCTGCTACTGCTGTTGCTTTTGATGCTGTTTTGTCTAAAGTTGCTGGTATTGTTCTCAGTGCTGGTGCTGGGTATGACCGTGGGGGAGGGAGAAGAGGGGTGTCTTCCGGATGCTGTCCACTTGAAGACGGAATTATTGCAAGTGAGCACGTCAAGTCTTGATGAATGATTCTTCCTCGTGTCATGCATGATCAAACACAGGGAGGGCTTGCGTCTCAGTCTGAGTGACAGCCACGTTATCGTCTCTTTTCACTCCTTTGTCACCAAATGACACAATAAACGAAATCTATACGATAGCAGAGTGAGGAAAAAATAAGTGATGAGAAAAAAAAGGTGATTTTCTTTGTTTTAGCATGTTTCAATATTTCTGAAAAAATGAGTGATGTGGGGGAAAAAATAATCCTCTGAATTCAGTTGCAAACGATAAGATTTTTCTCGGAATGTTCAATATATTCTCTCCCTAGGCTATTACGGTGAGCCCGTAATACTCCTGGACACAGACCAGAACTAAAGTATGCCCTCAGTGTATATTCCCAGAGAAGCGGGGTACACCTCTCCGTTTATATAAGTGCAGTGTATTGCCGAGAAAAAGGGGGGCAGTTACAGCCCCGCTCCTGTGCCAGGGAAGCCCACTACGGGCTCACCATAGCCCGTGCTACCTGGAACTTTTTGTTCTCAGTAGCTGAATCTTAAACAACTCTGGCCATATTTTTTTACGGGCTCACCATAGCCCGTGCTACATGAACATTTCGTTCTGAGCAGCTAAATCTAAAGCAACCACAGAGAACAGGGAAGGGGGGTGAGGGGAGAAGAAGAACAGTGACGTCACAGATTTGTGTAGAGATTAAAGAGAAGAACAGTGACGTCACAGATCCGGGGGACGCTCCAGCGAGCGGGGAATGTAAAGTGTGCTCTGGGATGCGTCATGACGTCACTAAACCAAGATGGGTGCTGTAGGGGGGGGGGGGGTGGAATGACGTCATTGACCAGTTCCTTTTTTAAGAAACTGGAGCCTGAGGGGAGGGACGTGGCTGTTGTTGTGGCAAGGGGGGGGGAGAGGGGTTACAAGGAGGGGTTCTGGGAGGTGGGGGGAAGAAAGATTGTAAAGAAGGTACTTTAAGAATGCCTTAATGTGGAAGGAATGCGTGCAGGAACTTACATAAGTTCCCCATTGATGAAATATTCCGTTGCGGTGGGGGTAGAAATAGCCTAAGTTACTCTACCCTTTGAGATGTATTTCTTTCTTATCTCAATAAACATACTTCAACTTGGGGGGAGGGGGAAGGATTTTGAGTTGATGAGGGAGAGGTGGTGTTGTCGAGGAAGGTGTTAGGAGGAGCTGGGTGTTGGTAGGCTGAAGAGTGAAAGTTCTGGTGATGATCCGGGATTTACATGGTTTGGATATGATCCAGAGTGTGGACAAATGTCTGCGAATTTATAAAGAAAAAAAATTCCAAAAGAATCTATAGATCTATATACAACAGTTCTTTGTGAGGCATCATTTACCCCGCCTGTCTCCCCATCACTTGTTTAAAGCAATGACTCTTGTCCCATTTTCCTATCATATCTACCTTTTCAATTATTAATATGGTTTGCTTCCACAACCTGTTCCTTTAGTTCGTTCCATTTCCCCACTACTCGCACGCTAAATGAAAACTTTTTAACATCTCATTGACTCAACAGAGTTTCTACCTTTCACTCAAGCCCCATTGTGTTATTGTGAACATTCCGTGTGAACATTCCATCTATTTACACTCTGTTAATCCCCCTTAAATATTTGGTACATATCTAGCATGTCTTCCTTCTCTCTTCCCTTTCTTTCTAGCGTCGTCAGGTTCAATTCTTTCGGTCTCTCTTGATATGATATCGTTCTCGTAATTTCTTTCCGATACTCTCCTTATATATCGTTCTTAGCATCAATTCCTGTTTTCCTCTGTTCTTCCACCACTCCCTCCTGCTACTCATTTTTGCTTCTCGACATTGTCATTAAACCATGGGCTTAATAGACAGGTTATTATATTCCCTCCTAATTTTTTCCTTTACTATTGGTATGAAGCTCTTCGGCCTCCTTGCATTTCCATTTATCTAGGTCCAACATATCTAGCATTGTTTTTCCTCAATGTTCTTACTCCCTCGGTACATCTCCCAGATATTCTCTTATCCTCCTATAATCCCCTTACCTATAGTCACCCCTCCGCTCCCAGACCTTTTTGTCCCGGGAGGAACTTATATTACAGACTTCTTACAGTAAAAATATATCAAATTTATAGTAATAATAGTATGCAATTTAAACATAAAAATATTATTAAAATGTAAAAATTATAGTAATAATAATAATAATATAGTTAATTTAATGAAAATAAAAATAGGAAAGCAATTTTTTCAATATCTGCATATCAGAAGTGGCAATGACGCTACCAGACGACAACATTCCTGGCAGATGTGAGGGTATCAGGTCGTGAGCAAGGGGGTATATAGACTGAGAGGTGTACCCATCCTCTCGCTGTAACTACACTGACAGTTTACTTTACTTCTGAACAATGTTCAGTAATAGATTTACTGATTGGTCAGTATAAGGAACAGTGGTGGCTTTAATAACCCTCCAGAGGGTGATAGGCTATGAGACCAGCACCAAACTAGAGGCTTGATGATGATGTTGTGTGTGGACATGTATGAAACGATGAGTCACAATAACGTGGCTGAAGATATGCGAACAAAGCCACACACCGGAAGATGAGGAGACGACGACGTTTCGGTCCGTCCTGGACCATTATAAAGTCGATTGTGGACTTGTATAAGAGGCTGCGAGGTGTTCTATAAGGGTAGGTTAGGACTTGGAAGCCAACACGGAAATGATGCCAGCTTTACGTGTTCTACATTCAAGGTTGAGAATTTCTTAACCACCCCATCGCCACACACGCACACACAGGGTATGAGGGGTGAGACCTCAGACTGGCGTGATGTCACCAGCGGAGTCCAACAGGGCTCTGTACTCGGACCTATCTTGTTTCTAATTTACGTAAATGATCTTCCAGAGGGTATAGATTCATTTCTCTCAATGTTTACTGATGATGCTAAAATTACGAGAAGGATTAATTAAGACAGAAGAGTACTGCAAGGGGCTACAGGATGACCTGGACAGTCTGAAGGAATGGTCCTACAAAAGGCTACTAGAGTTCAACTCGTGCAAGTGCAAAGTGATGAAGATAGGCGAAGGGAGCAGGAGGCCAAACACAAGGTACCAGCTGGGAGAGGAACTCCTTCAGGCCTCAGAAAGAGATAAAGATCTGGGGGTTGATATCACACCAGACTTGTCCCCTGAAGCCCACATAAAAAAGATAACATCAGCGGCGTATGCAAGGTTGGCGAAAATAAGAACTGCCTTCAGAAAGTTGTGTAAGGAATCATTCAGAACCCTGTATACCTCATATGTCAGACCGATACCGGAATATGCGGCTCCAGTGTGGAGTCCACATCTAGTCAAACACAAAAAGAAAGTTAGGAAACGTTCAGACCTGATGTAAAAGGTCTACCAGGCATACTTCTGAGAGGTAGGAACTACTAGGAAAGATTACTTGAACCTCACGACACTGCAAGACAGAAGAGTTAGGGTAGACATGATCACTACTAATTCAATGCCCAGAGGAATTGACAGGGTAGATAAAGATAGACTGTTTAACGCGAGTGGGGACGCGAACAAGGGGACACAGGTGTACACCTAGTAACAAAATGAGCCACAGGGACGTTAGAAATAATTTGTTTAGTGTCAGAGTAGTTAACAGGTGGAATGCATTAGGCAGTGATGTGGTGGAGGTTGACTCCATACACAGTTTCAAATGTAGATATGATAGAGCCCAGTAGGCTCAGGAATCTGTACACCAGTTGACTGACAGTTGAGAGGCGGGACCAAAGAGCCAGGGCTCAACCCCCGCAAGCACAACTGGGTGAGTACAACTATGTGTATACACACACACACAAGGCATCTGACCTTGCCCAAGGTGCTTGCTCTAAGGTGCGCGCCCTCTTTCGTCAGCCCGGAAGTGAGAGATCATGACGAGCTCTTGAAGGTAACATCCACGACTGACACAACCTTTCCTTAGAAGATTGCGCTGACAGCAAGCAACGCTGCAATTGCCCTTACTGGAGTAGGCATCTGCACGGCTGTATATACATAGACGTATATGCAATCTTTTCCTAATGCAGAGGAGTTAGTGAGAGCTGAGTCCAGTGTGCTTGAGCTGAATCACATTAATTCATGATCCCTCTTTCATCGAAGGAGTCAGTCACTGGGATGCTCCTTATCCCCTCTCCTCGGGATGGTCCCAAAGTGGAGTATATCGCCGCAGCAATACTCAAGAGCACTTGGGACAAACACATCATCTACGGGCTCACCATAGCCCGTGCTACTTAGGACTTTTTGTTCCAGGTAGCGAATCTTTAACAGCAACAACAATTGGGATCCTTTCTTGCACGCCATCACATTCCTGTGCACCCAGCGGGTCTTGTGCGCCTGGATGTAAAAAACTTTAGAGATCGTGTTCTTGTAGCGCAGTCTGGTCACAACCATAGAAGTCCTGGGTTCGATTCCCGCGGCAGTACAGAAACGTGTACAAACTCTTCCTTTAACCTGCTACCTGGGGAGTTAGACAACTGTCCTGAGCTCAGCCAAGGGGAAAACATTGTAATAAGCTTCGAGTCCCAGACTCTGGAAGACCAAAACCTCGCACTGATAAACTAATATCATTCCAGTACCCGGGACCAGACCGAGATCCAGATAACACTGAACATACAGAAAAGATATTCCATTACCAGTGTGTTCTTAAACCTTAGGCCTTGCCTCCGTCCTGGACGTCTCGTTAGAGTCCGATGCCAAGCACAGGTGAGGCCCTCAGGTGTGTGCACACCTGAAGCCAGTCACAAGCCACGTGAGCGGGTCAACAAGCAACCTTCTTGAGGTTATCTTGAGATGATTTCGGGGCTTTAGTGTCCCCGCGGCCCGGTCCTCGACCAGGCCTCCACCCGCAGGAAGCAGCCCGTGACAACTGACTAACACCCAGGTACCTATTTTAGTGCTAGGTAACAGGGGCATAGGGTGAAAGAAACTCATTATTGCCTAATAATGCCCATTATTTCTCGCCGGGGATCGAACCCGGGACCACAGGATCACAAGTCCAGCGTGCTGTCCGCTCGGCCAACCTTGATAGACGAGACGGTGTGAGACTTGTCGCACTGACTGACACCTCTCACATACACGGGATATGAAAAGCTATTATCAATTGTATGTTAAACAAGCACTACGATGAATGTGATGATCCAGACATAATGAATCCATGATCCATATAATGTGATGATCCTATATACTCAAATATACTGGCCATGACCTGGATACAGCCCTAGCCAGGGGCAGTAGCACTGCTCCTAGCGAGGACCAATAGCAACTAGCACCCAGCACTAGCACAGTTCCTCGTTAACCTGCTTCCATCTGTATTGGCTGTAACAATGACTATAAGGCCCTTCAGTGGGTACTCGCAGTGCAAGCTTGGCACCGGGTTACAGCGACTGTAACTGTACTCAGGGTCAATACTCACCCCGCACTGGCAACCAGATTTGAGGGGTTGTCAACCTCGCCGGTTATAAAGGTTACCACAATAGTTTACTGACCAGTCAGCAAGTGTACTCTTGTCCTAAACGGAAGTTCAAGAGCAAAGTAAACTCTTAAAGCAAACAAATTAAGAAGTGGGGCCAAAAATAAGGCGATGCAACGAGGCTGCCGTTCGAGCCCCACTTACAGCGCCATGACGGTCAACACACACACTTAACATACATATCACATCAAATATCTGAAATATATTTAAGCTGAGGACGGTAAGGTAAAGTCTGTAAGGTAATGTAAAAGAAAATCAGCTTTATATGTGTTAGTTTTAATGAATAAGATCTTGGCAAATCTGCATCCCAAGATCCGTCAGCAGCAGTTTGGAGAACTAAC
The DNA here is from genome assembly GCF_040958095.1 of Procambarus clarkii. Lineage (NCBI taxonomy): Eukaryota > Metazoa > Arthropoda > Malacostraca > Decapoda > Cambaridae > Procambarus > Procambarus clarkii. The sequence continues at coordinate 48,452,360 of NC_091159.1, read as the reverse complement.
TTAGATTAGGTTAGATTACTTAGGTTAAGTTAACTTAGGTTAGGTTAGTCTACCTTACGTTAGTTTAGGTTACGTTACCTTAGTTGTAAGGGGGTTGAATACCCTTCAAGTGCTATGGTAATTAGATCCTCAATCCTTGCGCCTTTCAATCCTCATGTATATCTTAGTGCAAAATAGTTGCAGTAAGCTTTGTGAACTATTCAATTTCTTGTTGGAGATACGCAAAGTAGAGTTAACTTTTTTATGGAAAATGATCTCGTTTGTGAAGTGGATGGGGGGAGAGGGAGCACCTTTACTACGGCGACGCCAACAATGACCGTCACAATATTACTGTTGTTCATTTGTTTAGTGTCCAGAAGCGTCCTCAGGCGTAACATATCCCGTCCTTGTCTGCATAACCGACTTCCTTGGGTATTTTGTGTGTCGTGATCATGTTTCGATTTTGTATCAGCTTTCTACTAATACAAGATTTATTTTCTTAAGTCATAACTGACTCATAACACTACTGGTTCTTAGACAAGATTCATCAAGCATTTACGCAATCATTCACGAAACCTATAAATCTTTCCTAAATCATGGTAGTCGGATTGTTATGCACTATTCAACAGTTTATGCGCTCCGAAACATTACGTTTATAATAATAACAATCTTGGAATGTGACATTTCAAAGCTCATAAACCGTTTAATAATTGTAAACAAAGCCGCCATGATTAAAGAAAGATATACAGGTTTCGTATAGTTGCATAAATGCTTCATAAATCCTGGTGTCATACACCAGGACTTTCCTAGGCTTCATTTTCCAAAAGAGGAGATACAGTCTCCATCAGTCGCTGCATATTCCAGAATAATTCTGACATACGTGAAACTCAGAGGACTATATGCTCCATAAGATGGACAATACCAAACTATCAAACTTAAAACCAGCTTGTTCCTCAACACCAGAATAAATCATGTGTTATCTGAAAGACATTCGTCATCTCAATTATGTCAGTGGTTGCCTTGTGTCGGAAAACCCTACGCCATTTACAAATATTCAGTACAATAAGCAGATAATACAGCTGCTGGGGATGTATAAAGTTATACATGTAACTTTACCAGAGAAAATGTATCCTATAGTGGAATTTTCCGTCAATAGAAAACAGGATATCATTGCCACGTTGCTCCTAAATTCGCCAGCTATTCTGCTGGGAATTATTCTTAATACAGCAGTCTTTGGACTTTAAACATCATAAAAACATTTCAATTAAATCAACTTAATTATTAGTACCAAAACAGAGTAAATGGAGGCACTCTTTGTCCACTTCTTGACGCATCTGGACAAAAATGGATGCGTCAGTGGGAGGGAGGCCTCAGTAGTCAGCCATTAATGTTATACCAATATCTACGGGCTTACTATAGCCCATGTTACTTGGAACTTTTTGTTCCAGGTAGCGAATCTTTAACAACAACGTAGGAGAAGAATAGTTACTTGGTACATCAGTATTTAGTATTGATGCCAGCCTCAACCACGAGGATTATTTGGTGTCATCATTCTTGTTCATACCTGGTGGACCAGGCCTACCATACAAGATATGGCCTCGCAATTCTATTTACTAATATGTAGTTTAATAATGTGGTGAAGGTTAAGTCAATCAATTTTGATTGACTAAACATAAATTTAATATAACCCCCTAAAGTGAAAGGAGATCAATTTGTTAGAATTTGCAGAAATACAGTCCAATCATACAATTTGCTATCAAAATATATAAATTAAAGTAAATATAAATTCATATAAATTAAATAAATATAAATCTCACAGGTCGGTTCCTCACACCTTGAAGTCCAGTCATACGTCTTTCTTCTTCTATGAAATTAATAGGTGTGTATAATAATATACAATACTATTATAATTAATAATACTAAACTAATATACAATACAAAGGAAGAGGTGCAGATGTCTACCACAAATATGGAATAGAACTGAAGAACTTAAAACACATTATTACCTTGTGGTCAACAGGAAATCTCTATACTATCAATTATTTAGATACCAATCTGATAAGTCATTGGCATGCCCCATACACCTTTCACTCGCGAGCCGGCATTTACCAAGAGTAAATACTACCTTATGGTGATCAAATGTCAGTGTATTTCTCTGACAATACTGTGCCACACCTCATATCTCTCTCTCTCTCTCTCTCTCTCTCTCTCTCTCTCTCTCTCTCTCTCTCTCTCTCAAACAACCCACACACACACAAGGGGCACACGCACAAGGGGACACAGGTGGAAACTGAGTGCCCAAATGAGCCACAGAGATATTAGAAAGAACGTTTTTAGTGTCAGAGTGGTTGACAAATGGAATTCATTAGGCAGTGATGTGGTGGAGGCTGACTCCATACACAGTTTCAAGTGTAGATATGATAGAGCCCAATAGGCTCAGGAATCTGTACACCAGTTGATTGACGGTTGAGAGGCAGGGCCAAAGAGCCAGAGCTCAACCCCCGCAAACACAACTAGCTGAGTACAACTAGGTGAGTACACACACACACACATACATACATACATATATTAGTATATTTTGGTAGCAGTCTTTCCTGTAGACATATATTATTAAATATGACCGAAAAAGTAAGATTAATAATTCTAACACGAATTTTCTCAATCTTTCGTACATTTCTTTTCACTGTTGGTGGTAATTCGAAAATCAATTCTCCAAAATTCATTTTTATTTCTAGTCTGACGCGACACTTGAGCGCGTTTCGTAAAACTTATTACAAATTGCCTCGGCTATCACCTCATTATGTCCGGTCGTGATGGTCAAGTGGATTAAGGCGTCTTGTACATACCAGTTGCGTTGCTCCTGGGAGTATGGGTTCGAGTCACTTCTGGGGTGTGAGTTTTCAGTTGCATATTGTCCTGGGGACCATTCAGGCTTGTTCGCATATATATATATATATATATATATATATATATATATATATATATATATATATATATATATATATATATATATATATATATATATATATATATTATTAAATATGACCGAAAAAGTAAGATTAATAATTCTAACACGAATTTTCTCGATCTTTCTTACGTTTCTTTTCACTGCTGATGGTAATTCAAAGATCAATTCTCCAAAATTCATTTTTATTTCTAGTCTGACGCGACACTTGAGCGCGTTTCGTAAAACTTATTACATTTTCAAAGAAAATGTAATAAGTAATTCAATTTCTTTGAAAATGTAATAAGTTTTACGAAACGCGCTCAAGTGTCGCGTCAGACTAGAAATAAAAATGAATTTTGGAGAATTGATCTTTGAATTACCGTCAACAGTGAAAAGAAACGTAAGAAAGATCGAGAAAATTCGTGTAAGAATTATTAATTTTACTTTTTCGGTCATATTTAATAATATATGTCTACAGGAAAGACTGCTACCAAAATATACTAATATATATATATATATATATATATATATATATATATATATATATATATATATATATATATATATATATATATATATATATATATACGTACCTAGTAGCCAAAACGCACTTCTCGGCCTAATATGCGATTCTCGTGAGGCTGTAGAATCTTAGCCGGTCAAAACGGCTAAGACCACGTGGCGTGGGATTCGGCTAGAGGAACTCTAGGGTCCCTTGGTATTAAACGAAGTAAATAGGATACGGGCAGAAGTAGAGTGATTTAAGAGAAGATCAAAGACGATAACCTCCCTCCCGAGTTAAACTTGACTGCCACTCCAGCACACGAACATTAGTTGATCCACGCCCGAGTCATGTCACTAAACAACACATATCCTCATCGGAGGCAGAGGAAAAGTGAATGTAAATTCGGTGAGCCTAACACTATGTATTCCATGTAGGAAGAAATGAGACAAGATGTTAACTACCTAGCCAAGAGGACTGGATAATCTTGCCCTGCATTTTCATTGGTTGGCTAGAACAGTAGGCTTGGTGTAAGCTGGTAAAACTATCTTGGTTTTGTTGTCTGTAGGACGTTCCTAAGTGTAAGAGGGCTCTTGATAACTTGATGAGAATGTTTGATATGTAGTGTTTCGGCTATGTCCAAATTTTACATTGTTGTTGTATCTGTTGATTATTTCGATGTTTCTAGTCAGAATATCTCTGGTGATGATCTGGAGCCAGATTCACGAAGAAGTTACGCAAGCACTTACGAACCTGTACATCTGTTCTCAATATATGGCGACTTAGTTTACAATTATTAAACAGTTAATGAGCTCCAAAGCACCAGGAGGCTGTTTATAACAATAACAACAGTTGATTGGCAAGTTTTCATGTTTGTAAGCTGTTTAATAAATGTAACCAAAGCCGTCAAAGATTGAGGAAAGATGTACACGTTCGTAAGTACTTGCGTAACTACTTCGTGAATCTTGCCCCTGGTTGTTTGTAGAGAGTATGTGGTTATTGTTAGAGCCGTGTGATTTTCGTATTACAATTAACATATACCGTGCAGGAATAACCCTGCAAAAAACAAGAATTAAATATGTATCTTATTTTCTGATTATACGTACCTGCCATCTTCAAAAATATTTTGTAGAACTGGAGATAATATTAAAGCCTAGTGTCTGTCACGCGAGAATAAATAGTTTTCTTTCGCAGCGTATAAAAACTACATTCTTACTAGGAATGGACAAGAACCTCTCAGATTGTCATCTGGTCTTCCTTATATAGAGTTGAGAGAGATTTCATGCGTATCTGGTCATACAGAATATGCTCTTAAAATCACTTAACGTTCACTTCTGTCTCTTGAAAGACATTGTATATTTTCAGTTTAAGACTAGGCTAAGAAATATTATTGTTTAATAGGAATTCCCCAAATATATACCATATTATATATTTTGTTTAATAAGTCACTACAATAGATATAAAATGTAAATTTATTACTTGAGGTAAATGTTGTGTGTTCAGCCTTAGATGCATGAAAGATATTTTTAAGAAATCCAACACAATTATATTCTCTCCCTCTGAATATAACCCTGGTTGTGTGAGGGCGAGTGTGAGTGTATGTCTGTATACCTTGATGTCCTTTCGTTGTTTTGTTGTTATAGATTCAGCTACTCGGAACAACTTCAAAGTAGCACCGGGTATGGTGAGCCCGTAAGTTACCTGGCACAAGAGCGGGGCAAGTATCACAGGCTATGGTGAGCCCGTAGTGGACTTACCTGGCACAGGAGCGGTGAGGTGGCTCATCTCTGTTAAAGATGTCCTTCCGTTGACGCTCTTCCAGGATCGAACATTTGCTTACTAATCGACTTGAGAATGGTCCAGGACGGACCGAAACGTGGTCGTCCCTTCAACTTCTAGTGTGTGGTCTGGTCAACATACTTCAGCCACGTTATTGTGACTCATCGCCTGCATTTGCTTACTAACCCCACCTTTCCTGCCACTAGTTTGCCAGTCCAGTAAATTTTATGCATAACGTTTCTCGTCTTATTTTCTTCTGATGTTTCATAAGAATGGTGGTAACTGTAGGAGGCCTATTGGACCATACGAGGCAGCTCCTATTTATAACCACCCAATCTCATTCATATATATGTCTAACCTACGCTTGAAACAATCAAGGGATCCTACTTCTATTATGTTACGCGGTAATTGGTTCCACTAAGCAACAACCCTGTTACCGAACCAGTATTTACCCAGGTCATTCCTAAATCTAAACTTATCCTATTTATTCCCATTGTTTCGTGTTCCATTTTGAGTTGATACTTTTAATACCTTATTAATATCTCCTTTGTTATGCCCTTTCATCCACTTGTACACCTCTATATCTCATGGATAGGGCTGTTTCCCATCAGTTATAGCCCCACTCTTGTGCCAGGTAAGTCCACTACGGGCTCACCATAGCCCGTGCTACTTAGAACTTTTTGTTTCGAGTAGCTGAATCTAAAACAACAATAACAACCTCTATCGTGTCACCGCTAATTCTTCGCCTGTCTAGAAATGTAATTTAAGCTTTGTTAATCTTTCTTCATATGACAGGTTTCTAATTTGGGAGATTAACTTTGTCATCCTAGACTGGACGCGTTCTAGTGAATTTATATCCATTCTATAATATGGCGACCAAAACTGAACTGCCAACAGCTGCATAATCTAAATGGGGCCTAAGAAGAGCAAGATACAGCTAAAGAACAACACCAGGTGCCTATAACTAACGCTTCGATAAATAAATCCCAGTGTCCTATTTGCCTTATTACGAACATTTATGCATTGATTTTTTGGTTTTAAATTCTTACTAATTATAACTCCCAGATCCCTTTCGCAGTCTGACTTCGCAATCTCTACACCATCTAGCTCGTATCTTGTAACTCTATCATCATTGCCTAACCTTTAAAACCTTACATATGTCAGCATTAAACTGCATCTGTCAATCTTTTGACCAATTAAAAACTCTATTTAGATCGTCTTGAAATGATAGTGAGTACTTGTACGTGTTTATTTCCCTACCGATTTTCTTATCATCGGCAAATTTGCAAATATTATTGCTCAAACCTGAATCTAAATCATTTATATATATTATGAATGACAGAGGGCCCATGACAAAGCCTTGAGGCACTACTCACATTTTCCCACTCTGACTTAACCCCATTTATACTCACTCTTTGTTTCCTTTGGTATAGCCATGCCCTAATCCAACTTAATATAGCACCCCGAATACCATGAGCCTCTATCATTTTAATGAGTCTTTTATGTGGCACTGTATCAAAAGCTTTGCTAAAGTCAAGGTACACAACATCACAAACCTTACTACTATCAACTACCACAACTATGCTGGAATAAAATGATAGCAAATTTGTTAAACATGAACGGCCATTAGTAAAACCATGCTGTGAATTATTTATTAATCTATGTTTTTCAAGATGAAGACGAATGGTATTTGCAATTATCGATTCAAGCAACTTTCCCACAAGGTGGGTCTCAGTATCCAAAATATGTACTCAAAATGTTCTCAGGAACAAAATGGGTCTCAGTACCAAACAGTACGGCATCCACCCGTGAAGTCCAGCCACTGATTTTTCCTCTCTCGCCGTTACTCTGCATCCTACTTTAGGGGCGTATGTTTGTGTGCTCGAAAAAGAAAAATTCATTATCTGGAAGCATGTTAAACGTCTCAGCTCATGACATATTGTAATTCTCTGCCGTTATACAGTGGGAATATTTGCATTGCGGAGCTTGATGTTTCACAGTGAAACATTCAAATATAAAAAAAACAATCATTCTTCCAACCATAACCTGTTAAAATTGACTGATATCCACATTCTGACACTCAGATTTAATATAGAAGGTACAGCTAGCGTCATCGTACAAGACTAAAAGCGACGCATACGAGTGACTGCGGACCCCACGGGGATGACAATCTCTTTCCTGGTCCGTGCTGTACGGCTGAGCAGCGCACCCCAGACTGATAAGAATCAAGACTATCTTAAAACTGGCTGTAGGGATGCAGCCAGCTGGAGGTGTCGTAACCAACTATCCGTGTTAGTGTGTCAGACGACGTTGCTTGGAGACTGAGCAAAGGTTACACGTCAAGCTTCGTGGTTAGTACGTGAAAACTAGTCACAGGTGCAGGGTCGTAAACTATATATTTTTAAGTGAGACAATTAAAAATGGCTCTGACAGTCAGTCATTTGGTGTTAGCATTTGACACCAAATATTATGTTATGGCAGATTACAAAATCATATTTATTATTATAATTAAACATTATGTATGATTCTGAATAAGTACTATCATGTATACTTCTGAGTTGATCAGGTGCTGGACTTAGTTAAGGACTATCAACAGTTGGAGAGCTTTCACGACCAAAGATCACATTCACTCAAAAAATCTACTACTTACGGGCTATTCATGACCTTGCGACCTCTTGGGTGGCTTAATATTCATCAATCAATCAATTGGAGAGCTCATAAGACCGTGACACTGCCTTACTGACATTACGGGATCACCATAGCCCGTGCTACATGGACATTTCGTTCTGAGTAGTTAAATCTAAAATAACAACAACTTACTAACACATTAGCAATTATACGCAGGTCTTGAACACAATGCATGACAAGAGTAAACTCTCAGTGAATATACAACGAAAAGCAATATACACCTGTAGTGTTTCTATGCCTGATTTTTTTTAGTTACAGATTGCAGTCTCCTCCCACCCACTATCACTCTCCTCCCACCCACTATCACTCTCCTCCCACCCACTATCACTCTCCTCCCACCCACTATCACTCTCCTCCCACCCACTATCACTCTCCTCCCACCCACTATCACTCTCCTCCCACCCATTACCAACCTACATTCTTGGGCTTTACGGCCAGCAACCTCCGGAAGGTCACAAAGCCAATCTGCCCATTTTGATTTAGATAAATGGTTATTTTAAAAAATAACCTTAAAAAACTAAGGAAGGGACTAGAGGAGTAAGCTTCTGTTGCCTCTTAATAACGCCCCGCTTCGGACACAACCCCGTCTGTTGCCTCTTAATAACGCCCCGCTTCGGACACAACCCCGTCACAATACCTCTTCTTACCATCGACTGCTGACATTGAGATGAATTCTAATCATGAACCAGCGACCTCGGCAAGTGAGGGAGGTTTTGCCTCGGTCAAGGAGCTTAAACTTTCAGAGGAAGGTAAAAACGTGGAGAGAGAGAGAGAGAGAGGGTGTGGTCTGGTCCACCGAGAGGCAGCTTGCTACACGGGGCTGTCTACTTCCTCTAGCTTGGCCTTTTCGTGTTCTTTGGATTTAGTGTTTCATGTGTCAGAAAAATGGAATACCAAATCAAATTAAATCAAATGTTTATTTAGGTAAAGTACATACATACAAGGGGTGATACAGATGTTGATGAATTTATAGATAGAGCTAGTACATACAATGCCTAAAGCCACTATTACGCAAAGCGTTTCGGGCACCTTGTGATCGATCATGTTCTTGATATTTCCTCCTAGCCAGAGAGACCTTGGGTGGAGTTGGGAGCTCTGTACTACTATAGAAATGCCAAATTTGTCTGTGAATTATTTGGTTCCAATACTTTTTTTCCAAAATTAGCTGGAAGATGACCGGAATTACATTTCATCTTGTGAAGGAATAGAAGACAACTTTGGTTCAAATATAAAAACAAAATTAACGTACTGCATATAATATTGCAAATTCAGGTCGATGTAACGAACGAATTTTTTGTACATTTTATTCATGAAATAACTCAAGACTTTAGAACCAAGTTACAGCTGTCTGTAACTATATACATACATGATTTCTGGAGGCCGAAAAAGACAGGTCTTTTTCCCTGTGTGCTCCTGAGACTGAGGGCCAGTGTTCAGGGACCTCCTACTCTGCCACTCGCCAGATCTGTCCCCCTCTAACCCCCATCATGGCGGCCCAGTACGTATTTACTAAACAGATTACGAGCTCCTAAGCGCTGCGAGGTCGTCCTTAACCCAAGGATATTGTTATGTATTTACTTCGAAATTCGTAAAGCAGTCTCAACGCACCACCACCACCAGTCTCCTTACACCATGACATGTCTCAATGCACCACCACCTGTCTTGCACCACCACCTGTCTTGCACCACCACCTGTCTTGCACCACCACCTGTCTTGCACCACCACCTGTCTTGCACCACCACCTGTCTTGCACCACCACCTGTCTTGCACCACCACCTGTCTTGCACCACCACCTGTCTTGCACCACCACCTGTCTTGCACCACCACCTGTCTTGCACCACCACCTGTCTTGCACCACCACCTGTCTTGCACCACCACCTGTCTTGCACCACCACCTGTCTTGCACCACCACCTGTCTTGCACCACCACCTGTCTTGCACCACCACCTGTCTTGCACCACCACCTGTCTTGCACCACCACCTGTCTTGCACCACCACCACTCAGCATTAAGAATATAATTATAAAAAATCTATTTCCAATTAAAATCGAAGCCCGTCAGCGCCTGGAGCCGTCCCCACGCAGAGCCTCACAGACGTTACACACTGTCGAGTCATGTGCCAGTGTGATGATCAACACGGAATATGCAGTCACACTCAACGACACATTAAATGAAAACCTGTTGCCAGTATAAATAGGATACCTATTTATCCAGGGTTATAAGCTAGATGCTAGATCTAGCCTCGTGAAACTGCAGTGTAGTGAGTGGGCAAGTCGGGGTCTGACTCCAATACCTCCCTTTTGGGAGGGCCGGCTCCCGTTTCATTCCAAAAGTGTTCTAATAGTTAGCAACCAATGGGTATATTCTGATTATATCTGGCATCTTAGATCGGGAGAGTGAGGGGTTGGGTGGGGAGGAGAACAGATTTTCAGTTATCTAATGGGGAACTTCCTCGTCGTCCACGGATAGGACAAGGGATATATCCACCGAGATGTGTTTTGATGATGTGTACATACACCGAGACTTACTTTAGCTGTGGACACTGTTTTTTTCTGCTATTTGTGATTATTAAACGTTGGATCTGTGCTTGTATGACGGTTACCTCAGCTACAGAATATAAATGGGAGAAGTCTAAACCATTTATCATTAAACATCACTAAAAACAACTGTAAATTATTTGATAAATTTTGTGTACCCTCTGATATATATTACCTTACTTCAAATAGTATAAAGCATGACCCCGAACATATAACCTCAAATCACTCATTATATTAAGTTATGCCCGAGTCTCTGCGTGTATTTATCAGCGTTATAAGACATACTTTTTATGTCTACTGAGTCACACTAACATGTTCCATTGTACATCTTATAAATGAATTATTATTATTATTATTATTATTATTATTATTATTATTATTATTATTATTATTATTATTATTATTATTAATTGCTAGTTGGTCAGTAAGCGCTCGAGTGACCTTAATAACCTTCCAGAGGTTGATAGCCTAAATTAGGTTAGAAGAAAAGGGGGGGGGGGATGGGAGGGAATAGGAGGATAGGGAGCGTTAGTAAGGGGCAGAAAATGGGGAAGAGGATGCCGGAGAGGTGTGGAGGTGTGGAGAGAAGGTAGAGAAGAGTGGGAATTTATGGGTAGTGGGAGAGACAGACGCCCCGAACACCGCCGGGTACCATCCAGTTCGTCACCCCGTCCACCACACCACCATAAAGGCCAGGACCGCTGTTTGGAAGGCCTGACTGCCTTTCCTTAACCCCTTCACAAGACCCTGAACTCTAAGAGAATTCCGCCGGACAAACCTTCCCTTGATTTCACTCGCCAGTGATCCTGCTTTTACAGCACAATTTTGCAACAGCACCTATTGCACATCTACCCGGGAGGACCTGACCACGTTGCGGATAAATGATAATGAAATCCCTTTTAACTGGTTGATTGATACAGCGATGGTCTTGTTTCTTGCAAGTCGGCGTTCGATCCCCGATTGTCCATGTGGTTGGGCATTATTTCTTCCCTTCCTTCTAAGAAGATCCTTGTTCTTATAGCCTTCCAAGTAATATAGTCATACTGGCTAAGTTCTTTCTCCTTGCCTGTCAGATTTACAAGGAGGCCTTGCGAAGGATATCTTCTCTTTGCCAGTTCCTTGTATTTACAAGGAACGACATTCCTTCTTGTTCCTCATATGTAGTATAAACAATATTACTATAAAGTAATAGTGTACTTTAATTACTGTAGTTAAAAAGCATGATAAGTTGCAGCTTTATAGAAACGGGCAGCCTGTAGGCTTTGAACATATTGAAGACTTTACTTCATGCAAAGATTGAGCTACCTCATCCCTTTGTGTGTATTTTACCTCAATAAACTTATTTCAATTTCATGCAAAGATAGTAATTTAAAGCACAGGAATGGGATATCCTGCCTTTAACAGCACTAAAGTAGTTATCTGCCATATTTATCTTCAGTGCTTGTGTACTGGAGGCAATATATATATATGATCTGAAATACCGTTAAACTCGAGATTATGTGATATTTGTTATTATACTGGAAAGCGGAGGTGATTTGACAATATAACAAATTATTAATTATACAGTTCTGAAAATTTGCTACGTTACTAAACAAGGGGTTCAACAATATTAAAATAGTTTAGTATATTTTGAGTAATATACATTTTAATTAATCATAATTTTTTAATATAGAAAATTACTGAGGACCTGCAAGTAAAAAATATTTGAATTTTTTTTGTTTTGTTTTCTGTTAGGAAAAACGGATCAAGTATTCGTTAACTCCTTAAAGAATATATATTGAAACGTACACCAGTAATTTAATGTTACTAATTTTTCTCTTTTCCTCAGTTGACAAGCCCAGCCACTTGGGCTGGACGGTAGAGCGACGGTCTCGCTTTATGCAGGTCGGCGTTCAATCCCCGACCGTCCAAGTGGTTGGGCACCATTCCTTCCCCCGTCCCATCCCAAATCCTTATCTTGACCCCTTCCAAGTGCTATATAGTCGTAATGGCTTGGCGTTTTTTCCTGATATTTCCCTCCCTCCCTCCTCAGTTGACATATATCTTCTATATGAGTATGTTTGGCATTATGCTTAAGGCCTATCAACCCCTGGAGAGCGTTAAGTTGTTGTTGTTAAAGATTCGCTACCTGGAACAAAGTTCCATGCAGCACGGGCTACGGTGAGCCCGTAACTTTGGCGTTAAGGCTATCATAATAGCAGCGACCAACTCCAAGTATATGTTCAGTGTTCAAGACTAAAGTTCTCGTTATTTCTTGTACAATGACATGTGGGGAAGTCTCTTGGTGGTACTCAGAGCTATGTCTGTGTTTTGTGTCTTGTTGATACCGTCTTTTTTTCTCTCTCTCTCTCTCTCTCTCTCTCTCTCTCTCTCTCTCTCTCTCTCTCTCTCTCTCTCTCTCTCTCCTCTCTCCTCTCTCCTCTCTCTCTCTCTCTCTCTCTCTCTCTCTTTCTCTCTCTCTCCCTCTCTCTCTCTCTCTCTCTCTCTCTCTCTCTCTCTCTCTCTCTCTCTCTCTCTCTCTCTCTCTGTCTCTCTCTCTCTCTCTCTCTCTCCCCTCTCTCTCTCTCTAGTGTGTTTTTATTATTTGTACCCGCAGGATCTAGCTTTAGCTCCCGAACCCCTCCTCTCAAACCACCGGTAGGTGTCTAATATACTGACTCCCGCCCTATTTTCCTCTATCATATCTACTAACTATGTTTCCCTCTCACACACTCCCCAGGATGCAGCCCGTAGTAGCTGAGTAACTCCCACATATATATTTATACTAAGTGAACAGGGGCATCAAGTGAAAGAAACAGCTGATTTATCTCTGCCTCGGTCGAGAATTGCAATAAGATCATTTCCACATCTCGTGTATTCAAGGGACACATTGGCCACGTTGAATGATGATATTATCTAAATTTAACAAATAAAGTCATATTAAATGATCGCGTAACTCTAGACCATTTACTCTCATTCTTTATAACGAAGACCGTGTAACGCAGATCACAGCCACTCAAACAATAAATAACAAATATAAAAGTATTGTCTTGACAAGTAGTCCCTCCTGGCGGTAACCACAAATGTGAGTCATTGCCTAATGCAATTTATAATCTTCTGGCATTACATAATGGCTAACCTCATTGCCCTCGGTTAGAACACATTAGTCTCAGCGAGCAGTTGTGTCGTGTCACAAGGTGGAATATCCTTGACTTTATGACCTTCATCTCAACCCAGGCATCACTTAGGTTGAATACGCTCGTTGAATAAACATGTTAAGGTATTACATGGCAAGAAGATAAGTGACAGACCAAGAGGATTATGCTATGTGGATAGGTTAACAGAACTAGGTCTCACAACTCTAGAGGATGGGGGGGGGGAAACAGAGGAGTATATGATCACAATATACAAAATACTGAAAGGAATAGACAAGATGAACAAAGACAGCCTCCTTAAATTGAGCGAAAGTAGGACAAGAGTACTTAATTGGAAGCAGGAAACACAAAGACTCGAAGCAATGTAAGGGAAATACTCGTACCCTTTATCGTGTGATCAAACGGAATACAGTGCTTGAAGAAGTTGGAAAAGCCATCTTCATCCACAACTTGAAAGCCAGATTCGACAAATCATTCGAACTCCAAATAGGTACAGGATAGGATACAACAAGATAGTTAAATTATAACGTAACAACAATATTAAATGGGGAGGGCATAAGGAGCTAGACTCCACTCCACCGAGATCGCAAGCCAGCTTAGGGAACTTTATCATGTCGTTAGTAAATATAAATATTAGCAAATGCGGAACATTGCATATCCGCATACCAAATGAAAAGGCAAGCTGCTAGTTGAATAATGCACTCAGGTAAATTGAGGTAAATCTCCTACACGAAACAAATCAATACAGTTCATTTTATGTTGGTTAAAACCGCATATATTGCTTGGTTAGAATGTATTAGGCTAGTTTGGGTTAGATTAGGTTGGTTTGAATTAGGTTACGTTAGGTTGGATAAGGTTATGTAAGTTTTAAAATTAGTTGGAAACCGTCAAGTGTTTCATACATACGACATGTATAGCCAAGTGGTTGGGCACCACCTGGCCATACATGTCGTACACGTGGCCATACACCACGACGTGCATGGCCCTCAACAGTACAGTACATACTTCCAGAGGGTAACGTAAGGTACAAACATCCACAGGGTAACGAGGGTGGAGGTTGTGTTGCGTCTCCCGACCACAGGGATCACCAAGGCTCTCCCTGCTGGGGGCTTAATGATCACAGACCAAAGACTTTTAAATAATGACAACAAACCTTAACCCAGCCTTGATCCCCCATCACTCCAGGAAGCCGCTATTTTCACCAAGTTGCAAGCAAGAAAGTCAATCCAAGCAACGTTATGGTTTAAGCCAGAGAAACAACCAACGATAGATAAAACACGAAGCCCCTGGAAGAAAACATTAAGTAGTAAAGAAATAAGAACCAGGAAGTGCGTGCAGGATAATGTCATAACATAATCATGTCTGGCATGACGGACTTCGGTCAACACGCAGCCTAAACACACACCTCGGGGCGTCTGTAATCACCCAAAGGTGTGTACCATGCTTCTTGGTGTATATTATATTGTATATCTTGGTGTATATCAATATTATAATATATTAGCTGGTTGGTGAGCTATTGTGGTGGCCTTAATAACCCTCCACAGGCTGATAGGCTATGAGCCCAACATCACAAATCAGTAATTTGGAACCAAAACAGCCGCCAGTGAGCCGGCAGAGGAAGAGGCTGAGTCACGCTAATTCTCTAATAATGGTGGTCGGGCTCGAGATGAATGGTGAGAGGCTACAGTCACCGCTAAGGGCTGATTTATTGTCGCTAAGCTCCACAAGGTTAACAAGAGCTCCTGACGGCGCCGAAATAAGCAGACATGGCGGTTAACGTATAACTAATTGTAATCCAACAGACGTGGCGGGTTAACTTATGCAGGTGTGGTTAAGTAACTTAGAATGAATAATTTCAAACTGGTCAATTTATGCTGAACTTGCCCAACAGATGTTATGGGTCAATACAAAACTATCGTCCAGCCTTCCAACACCACAATAACACACAGTGTGAAGTAGTTATCATTACTTATACCAACGGGTGTTATTTTATATCTATAAATCGGATTATCTGTCACTACTGTCTGTCCAAGATGGAAGGCCAGACGCTTGCAGTTAGCCTTCACTCAACTTTGCACCTTCATTCCTGTCGGGTACGTGCCCAACATGGCCGGGTCGGGGGTCGCCAGAGTTCGAGAGAACAGCGTCCCACGGTCACATACTCACCCTCACGACGATTTTGACAGTGGCACCGGCGCCCTTTTTCTTAAATACTTTGTCAAAAAAAATAGATTTTTATTATACAATTTTAACACATGCTATGCTTCCATAACACATTATGGAAGGCTGATACTGGGAAAATGTTCAAAAATATATTATTGATTATAATATGTCTATAGAAGGCGAAAACGCAAATTAATACCAAGCCTATACTATCTTAAAAGCCCCGCCCTTTCTCAATTTGAAAGGAGAAACTATGTTATTCTTTTAATATTTCACACCGCTAGGTTCCTCCCATCAGTCCATCACGCAAAAGTCAATGGGAAACTTTTTTATTCTTTGTATCTCTCATTGATCATAAAGGAGGTAGACAGATAGACCTACACAGGCACGTCTCCCTGTGTGTGGTTGGTCGACAGGGGCACCTGAGAGACATTGTGTGCTAACTCATCTTTCCTCTGTGTTAAGCACCTTAAGGAAATGAGAGATAGATCATACACGTGATAACCAGTGATTTATTTTAACGTCGGTATAGTGACAGCCTCGCTTCATGCAGGTCGGCGTTTGATCCACGAAGAAGGGGAAGTGTTTATATCCCCTCCAGGAGTTTACATAGTAGTTTTAGCTTAGCGCTTTCTCCTCATAATTACCCTAATTCTCCTCATAATTACCTTGCCTCCGTGGCAACAAGTAGACTCTACTAGATATTGAGTCCACATCCTACCCAATTTTCACCCTTCAGCAGCATCTACCTACAGGCAGATTAATTAATAAGTACCAGAAACCAAGGACTCTACACATGCGTTGTCCATAAATTACATAAAACTCCATATCCAAATCGTGAGTTAATTCTGGGGTCCACAGGAAATTTACCAGTAGACTCTCGCCAACTCTTCTCATTTCGTTGCTAAGAAATCGTCTATTACATCTTAGGGCGGCAAAGGAGCTCCGTCACAGGACTGACGATAGAAAGTGTACTGCGGAGGTATTGTGCATGCGCGTGTGAAGACAAGAAAGTTCATCATCCATATGGAATGTGAAAGGACAGGTATGTGCATCAAGACAGGTGGGTGAGAACAGGTGTGTTTGCATCAAGACAGATGGCTGAGAACAGGTATGCATCAAGACAGGTGACTGAGAACAGGTGTGTATCAAGACAGGTGACTGAGAACAGGTGTGCATGAAGACAGGTGGCCAAGAGTGACACTGCACGTGAAAACTGGGGCATTGTTTGACAAGCGAGCAAGTACTACAGGATTGAACCTCAGTCAATCCTACAAATGAATTCCTACAAATAAAACACCTTCGTAGGACAAATGCATTAACTGAGAGGCGGGGATGATAACAAACTCTCTTTACCGAGTTTGTGGAAGCAACTTCAATGCCAGGCTAAGTGGGAGTCGTGCTGTGAAGCATAAAAATAGATGTGAAGCCTGTAGATGGTCAATTAAGTGTATACCTGTGAATAAGTCGACACCACTGCTTCATAAGTTAGTGCAGGAAAAAGGTGTAGAATAGTAACTCCTCCCATATGCTGTATGATAGAAGACGTAGGTATAACCTTCCATATATGGGAGGAGCTGAAGGTGACCTTTCGTATGTGGGAAGAGATGAAGGTCTTTGTAGAGGACCTTTACAAAACTCAGGGGACCTAATGCTCCAGAAAAGACCCACACTTTAGCGGCAGCACTATTAGAAAAATTGAAAAATAAAGTAAAAATGGTTTTATTTAATAAAAACCTAATAGAAACAAAAATTATATATATATATCATACCGTAAATCTCAGTACTATGTTAATCTTAGTACTCTAATATCCAAGATATTCTGCTAATCACAGCATTACAAAAAACATGATAGAGAAAGTGTGAAAGTCAGAGGAGCAAACATCCTCCTTGACCAGCGACGTCACAATGCGGACCTAAAGAAGGTGGCGGTCATGTACGCTAAAGGAATATGCTCTGAGGTAAGTGACACCCAGAGCGTGGGCGGGTGAGGGACACACAAGTGGAGCACTGCTCTAGCAACACTATTACCTGCAATTGAATTAGTTTCCCCCTCAGAATACTTAATATGTAACTATAGGATAGAAAACGAGGATAATGGTAGGTGGTCGTGTTTTTGGTGAGGTAGATATGATTGGACTATCTTTCCCGACTAGTTTTTTTGCTGTTCCTAATCCTATTCTTCTCCCTCCTCCTCCCTCAGGTTGACGGATCTCCGGGTGAGGATGGGGAGGTTTTCCACCACGCCCTCATGCCCAACACAACCTCGGTAAACTACTGCGTCACTAAAACAAGTCTAGCAAACATCCGAGCATAATGGTAAACTTTATTATTTATGTCTACACGTAACACGGACCTGCTCTTCAAGTTGTGAAAGGCGCATTATGTGGTCCTAACCGACAAATGTGCTTTATTCTGCAAATGAGCAAAGATGACTGTAAAAGACCGAGACATGGCTTTTCCGTGTGTACTCACCTAGTTGTGTTTGCGGGGGTTGAGCTCTGGCTCTTTGGTCCCGCCTCTCAACCGTCAATCAACAGGTGTACAGATTCCTGAGCCTATCGGGCTCTGTCATATCTACACTTGAAACTGTGTATGGAGTCAGCCTCCACCACATCACCCCCTAATGCATTCCATTTGTCAACCACTCTGACACTAAAAAAGTTCTTTCTAATATCTCTGTGGCTCATTTGGGCACTCAGTTTCCACCTGTGTCCCCTTGTGCGTGTTCCCCTTGTGTTAAATAGACTGTCTTTATCTACCCTATCAATCCCCTTCAGAATCTTGAATGTGGTGATCATGTCCCCCCTAACTCTTCTGTCTTCCAGCGAAGTGAGGTTTAATTCCCGTAGTCTCTCCTCGTAGCTCATACCTCTCAGCTCGGGTACTAGTCTGGTGGCAAACCTTTGAACCTTTTCCAGTTTAGTCTTATCCTTGACTAGATATGGACTCCATGCTGGGGCTGCAAACTCCAGGATTGGCCTGACATATGTGGTATACAAAGTTCTGAATGATTCTTTACACAAGTTTCTGAATGCCGTTCGTATGTGTGTACTCACCTAGTTGTACTCACCTAGTTGTGTTTGCGGGGGTTGAGCTCTGGCTCTTTGGTCCCGCCTCTCAACCGTCAATCAACAAGCGTGTGTGTGTGTGTGTGTGTGTGTGTGTGTGTGTGTGTGTGTGTGTGTCTCTCTCTCTCTCTCTCTCTCTCTCTCTCTCTCTCTCTCTCTCTCTCTCTCAAGCAATGTGGTGCATCCATTTATCTGTTTTTCAAGATGAAGATGAAAGGGTTTTCCAATTTATCGATTTATCCAATTTATCGAGGAATTTTACCACAATAGCCACTAAGGTAATTGGCCCATAGTTCGACTTGGGAGATATTCTTTTTTTAAATTCGCTAACCTCCACGATTAGAGTACGCAGCTCGAATTTAACATGTTAAATACAGTATACACAACAAAGACCTGCCTGCATCCCAAGGAGGGATATATATGCCAATTCAGGATGTTGTTGTGTTGATTTAGAGGCAACGGTTCAGGATGTTGACAACGGATGTGTATTGAAAATATACCCCCCCCCCCCCCCCCCTAACGGGCGGAAATCTGGGCATTGTTTCCGGGCGTGCCCGAAGCAAAGAAAGACCCAGACACACGCACACCCTGTGCATGATGTTGAGGTTAAAATCAGTGATCCATATTTGTCTATATATTCACATTATATAAGAGTTAAATAAATCGTTGTTATCACTAACTAGCTACTTCTAGTTGGCCAAGGCACGGCCTGAGGGCATGGCCGCCAAGCACGCAGCTGTGTGGCCGTCAACAGGTGGCAGCACCAACACAACATTTGCCGAACTAACCATTTTCTATGATCGGGTTTGTTTTCAAGCCAATTTAATTTTTTGTTAACGAACATTATAGTAGTTTAAAATACTAATATATAACATGTAAAATACAAATATAACATACATAATTTGTTTATCATCGACTTCTACAACTGAAACGATTTAGTATGACGTGAATTTACATATATTTCAAACACGATTATCAAGGGTAACTCAGGTATTACGTGCAGGTCCCAGATGTGGGCCACGGAGATTCAAGTCTAGATACCAATTGATCCCTCTTCATTTAATACATATACACAAGCCTTCAGGACAGAGCGTTGTGTAATGATGTTATCTAAATAATACACATAACATATAACTGTACGATCGAGGCGTCTCTTGGGCATGTGTTGAAACATCAATTTACGAAACCAGTTTCCAAAATGTCATATCAAACCTTGAAATTCCTTTATCCAAATTTGGCTAATATCCAAAGCGTGCACCTTTATCACACAGTAACATCCAATATTGTCTACCCTCAGTGATATGTTCATATTTATTGTCTCAGATTGGCATTGTATTGGTATATATACACCATATATATATATATATATATATATATATATATATATATATATATATATATATATATATATATATATATATATATATATATATATATATATGTCGTACCTAGTAGCCAGAACTCACTTCTCAGCCTACTATGCAAGGCCCGATTTGCCTAATAAGCCAAGTTTTCATGAATTAATGTTTTTTCGACTACCTAACCTACCTAACCTAACCTAACCTAACTTTTTCTGCTACCTAACCTAACCTAACCTATAAAGATAGGTTAGGTTAGGTTAGGTAGGGTTGGTTAGGTTCGGTCATATATCTATGTTAATTTTAACTCCAATAAAATAAAATTAGCCTCATACATAATGAAATGGGTAGCTTTATCATTTCATAAGAAAAAAATTAGAGAAAATATATTAATTCAGGAAAACTTGGCTTATTAGGCAAATCGGGCCTTGCATAGTAGGCCGATAAGTGCGTTCTGGCTACTAGGTACGACATATATATATATATATATATATATATATATATATATATGTCGTACCTAGTAGCCAGAACGGACTTCTCAGCCTACTATTCAAGGCCCGTTTTGCCTAATAAGCCAAGTTTTCATGAATTAATTGTTTTTCGACTACCTAACCTACCTAACCTAACCTAACCTAACTTTTTCGGCTACCTAACCAAACCTAACCTATAAAGATAGGTTAGGTTAGGTTAGGTAGGGTTGGTTAGGTTCGGTCATATATCTACGTTAATTTTAACTCCAATAAAAAAAATTGACCTCATACATAATGAAATGGGTAGCTTTATCATTTCATAAGAAAAAAATTAGAAAAAATATATTAATTCAGGAAAAGTTGGCTTATTAGGCAAATCGGGCCTTGCATAGTAGGCCAAAAAGTGAGTTCTGGCTACTAGGTACGACATATATATATATATATATATATATATATATATATATATATATATATATATATATATATATATATATATATATATATATATATATATATCTCAAGGGCTGCCAGTTTTTTGTTTCAGCGTCTCAGTGTGGCGATCCGGAGGGGAATTAAATACCTGCTGCATCCTCGGTTCCTGTCCGGAAGCGGAGGAGCTTCAAGAGATCCATAACTTTTAAGCACCTTTTGTATCAACCAATGTATATCTTGTAACCTTTAAATACATATTAAAGCACAAAAAAACACAAAAGGAAGAGGGTGGTAGGAGAAAAGCACACAGCAACTGTATTTGGAGGGGATCTAAACATTCCCTTTAATGCGTTATGTGTGGTTTTCTCCGAGGCAATGGGTCCCCTTCTTCCAGCCAGAGGTGGCACTCCCTTGAGGAGTGCCACCAATAGTGGCAGTAGTGGGGAATACCCACCAATAGTGAGGTAAATCCTGCTGACAGTTTACATTTGGTCAGGTTTACATCAGTAGGTGGTACAAACTCCCAGGGGTACTTGTAGCCGAACCCGAGCCTAGCAGCCGGGGAGCCGGTCGGGAGCGGACAGCACGCTGGACTTGTGATCCTGTGGTCTCGGGTTCGATCCCGGGCGCTGGCGAGAAACAATGGGCAGAGTTTCTTTCACCCTATGCCCCTGTTACCTAGCAGTAAATAGGTACCTGGGTGTTAGCCAGCTGTCACGGGCTGCTTCCTGGGGGTGGAGGCCTGGTCGAGGACCGGGCCGCGGAGACACTAAAGCCCCGAAATCATCTCAAGATAACTTCAACATATAGCAGTAGTAACGTCTAGAAGTCTGCTGACCTTATCGAATGACCCATAAATATGTTGCTCTTTCTGCATACTAGTATGATGATGCTACATAATAGTATAATGATAGATGGAATAACTAGTGTGAATTTCACTCAATTTTCTTACAGTTCTCTGTATATTACTGCCCTCAAGCAGCTCAAAGGCAATTCAAGGTGGAAATTAACTGCCATTTAAAGAGTAAATGCTATAGCAAATTCAACAGTTCTATCATGCATTCAGAGGTCAATATGGGATGAGATCCATAGGAGATAGACTTTGACTCCATCACTGATTATTTTATTACATCTGCGCCTTGCTTCAGATAGTAGCATCTCAGACGTCTTGAAGAGTTAAATGCAGTCAAGGCTGACAGAGAGCCACTTATATCCTGTCAACTTTGGATACATATACTTGTTTGAGTGCAAGGACTGTTTATTGTAAACAATTCTGTCTGTTCAGTGGAGTCCCAGTGATAGATAGGGACCGACTGTTCATTCTCACAACAACCAGACTCCCGGCAGGACCAGACTCCCGGCAGGATCAGACTTCCGACAGGACCAGACTTCCGACAGGACCAGACTCCCGACAGGACCAGACTCCCGACAGGACCAGACTCCCAGAAGGACCAGACTCCCAGAAGGACCAGACTCCCAGAAGGACCAGACTCCCAGAAGGAGCAGAGGAGCGGTGTAGAGAGCAGGAGAGGAGGAACGCGGTCTCCCTAACAACACACTTCTGGTCCGAATAACAGGTTGACTAACTTCCGAAAGATAATAAACAAAGACACTCAGCAGAGCAAATGGCTTTGTCCTGAGTCGAGGTCATTCTCAGGTGTGAGCGTTGACAGGCGCCTGGGTCACACTTGAGTGCGAGCTTTGACATGAGCCGAGGTCACACTCAATCAAGTGTGAGATTTAACTTGTGCCATGGTCACACTCAAGTTTGTGCTTTAACTTGCGCTGAAGTCGCACTCAAGTGTGAGCTTTCAGACTTGCTAAAGCTCACACTCGATTGACTGGCGTCAAATGCAGGCGCGTCGTCTTAAGTAAAGACGTCTTACTCTAGATCTAAGTCAGGATTCATCAAGCATTTACGCGCCCACTCACCAAATCCACTTAGGCTGGATGGTAGAGCGACGGTCTCGCTCCATGCCAGATCGGCGTTCAATCCCCGACCGTCCAAGTGGTTGGGCACCATTCCTTTCCTCCCCGTCCCATCCCAAATCCTTATCCCGACCCCTTCCAAGTGCTATATAGTCGTAATGGTTTAGCACTCTCCCCCTGATACTTCCCTTCCCTTCACCAAATCTGTCTCTTTCCTCAATCATGGCGGCTTTTTCACGTGTATTAAAAGTTACGAGCTCCGAAGCACTACGAGGTTGTTTATAACAATAACCTTCGCTTGTACAGTTTCCAAGTTCGCAAACTGTTTACTAAATGTAAACAAAGAAGCCATGTGTTAAAAGATGAAGAGGTTTCATAAGTGGGTGCAGAAATGTTTGACGGATCCTGGTTCAGGTTGGTGGACCAGTTGAAGACTCAATTAGAATAAAAGCCTAATAATCCTACTAAAAAAATTTACGATTTTGTTATAAATCTCAATAATACCAAATGAAACACCAATAACGATTACAATAACTTCGTAACAAGTTTATTGAATGTCCTGGGTAGTGTTAATATCTGATTAATTCAAGTATGTTTATTGAGATAAGAAATACATCTCAAAGGGATAGAGTAGCCTAGGCTATTTCTACCCCTCCCCCCAACCTCTGATTAATTATGCCTCAGAAGTACAGAAAATGGCTGTTAATCCCATCATCTTTGACCTCAGTTTAGGGAAGTCGTCTTGAAGGTGTGTGAAGGCGGCCGAGAATGTGCCACAGATCTAGATAAAGAGTCGGCAGTCTTCAAGTACCTTCAAGATTTCAATTTATTTCATTATGCACCCCATACCCATTCCGTAGGCGGTGGTGGAAAGGGTTATAGACGCACTTAATTGGTTCAAGAACTGAGTCCCATAGTTCGTTTAGCTAAGCAAGTGACAATCTTTTGAAGCTAGTTACACAATTATTAATGTTACATACACATGTACATATATATACAAAATCATTTAGACAAATACATATACATATGTCGACAATCTTGTGATTTACAAGTGATTCAACAAGAGGTTCACAACAGTCACTATACAAGGCACTTTACATCTATTGTGAGTCACACAGTTACTATGTTGTTTAAGATTCGCTACCTGGAACGAAACGCTCCAAGCAGCACGGGCTATGGTGAGCCCGCAGTTACTAGTCTTGCTCCACACCCACGCAACTGGGCGGCAGCTTTACAGTCATGTACATGCATTACCTACAGTAAGCAAATTTTGGATACTTCGCTAACATTCCTGGCAGTATATCATTATGAATGAAGTACTTACATATTTCTTGGACACCATTGATTGTGTTATCTCTGAATTCCGCGATTTTTTCACATTCCATTATATAATGACGCAAAGTATGCAAATAGTTCTGCCGACAGAGTTTACATTTAGTCAATTCTGCATCAGCAGATGTTACAAACTCTCAGAGGTACTTGTAGCCGAGCCTAAGCCTAGCAGTGGTAAGAAGTCATCTAGAAGTCTGCTAACCTTATTGGATGACCCATAGACGTGCGGTTCTTCCTGCATAATAGAATGATGATAAATGGAGTAACTGATGCGACTTTCACTTTGCCTCAAGTCTACGAGATTTTTGTTGATGTTCCTGGAATATTACTGCCCTCAGGCTACTCAAAGGCCACAGACTTCTTCCCTAAGCGACCTGAGGCAAAGGTCAAAGCAAAAACAATCAAAATGTTATTAAACTTAAATAATATAAATATGCGGACCTCGGTTAGTATGAAAACATAATGCACGACTTACTATATGGTTGGCAGCCGTGGTGGCGGAAGCATCGTAGTGGGCAGCGCACACACACTCACACGACACAAGTCCTCAATGCACTGTGGGAGAGAAGGACATTACAATGTCTCTCTCTATAACGATCGACACTAAACTATTACGTGGAGGACTGGAATAGGAGGATGTCGGCTGTGTAAGACACTTCACTAAAAAGGAGGTATTGTGAGCGGTGTGTCACTGGCCGCTCAACCAGACACTTCTGTACACAACCTTTACTGTCTTTTGTTATAATTAGACTCGACGACCTTCACAAGTCAAGTCAAACTGTCATTTCGTGTCAATACTGACGGTAGCCTGTTGTTAAGTATGTAAACTATGGTATAACATAATTAGGCATAGTGCGGAATTCTTGCTCAATTGTTTTTAATTTTGAACAAAATCTTGTTGACATTAAAATGAACGATTGAATGTTTCGGTTCAACAGGTTGGTGTTGAACTTAATTAAGGCTTATCAACCTGTGAAGAGATGCTATGGCCGATTAATGCTTACTGGCCAACCAGCAGGTATTACTTAAGTAAACTTGGTGTATATACACCGTGAACCGAGGTATACACTCCTCATTGTATATGTATCCCTTGTTCTATATGTTCAGTGAATCTTGTGACAGCAGTAGGTTAGGAAACTTTAATAATTTGGTACAAAATAATTGCTATAATAATGCAATTTAATATAATTTATAAATTCATATCAATATTGCTAAAACGTTAAGGTAAAACATAGAGGAAAATGTACACAAACTTCATCTCCACATACTTTACCATAACAACCCGTCCTTCTAATAGAGCGTCGCATATTGACGTATACTCTACATATCTTGAGATGATTTCGAGGCTTTAGTGTCCCCACGGCCCGGTCAGGCCTCCACCCCCAGGGAGCAGCCCGTGACAGCTGACTAACACCCAGGTACCTATTTTACTGCTAGGTAACAGGGGCATAGGGTGAAAGAAACTCTGCCTATTGTTTCTCGCCAGCGCCTGGTACCGAACCCAGGACCACAGGATCACAAGTCCAGCGTGCTGTCCGCTCGGCCGATCGGCTACCTAAGGCCAAAAATTGTCGTACTAGAAAATGGAAGCAGCTGGCGAAATTGACATATTGTCCCGTTTTCTATTTTAGGTCTTGTGGTAGGTTAAGGATAAGGTCACTTTAATACGACAGTTTTTTGACGTTAGGAAACTTTAGGACGAGCTGAACAATCTTAATGTTGTAAGGGGACAAGAAAAGACTATACTTTATTAGTGATTACTGCTAACTAAATCACTGTTAACCTACTTAATGATCACTGTTAACCTACTTAAATCTGCACAAACAAAACTTCTCGTTTCTTTACCAAACACACAAATTACTTAAATTTATTTAGTTAACTGCATATATCAACGTAATGTAATGAACTAGAATGAATCTTTACAGTTTAACGAACTATTCTTCTTGCAATAAATTAAATAATGTCCTATAACTGAAAGGCTAAACGTGACTCCTTAATATAATTGTCTCGCCTAATTTTGCCATCACTCTAACTGCTCTGACCGAGATGTTTAGTATATATTTCGAGTGAATTAAAACAAGTGGAAATATATGTAATAATAACATAGGTATGTAATAACTTAGTTCATTTATAATATAACATGATTTAAATATTATATAAATACTTTATAGAATAAAAATTAAATTATTTTTCTCAAGCGTAAGAGGACAGAAGGCGATAACAGCCCAGTTCCAGGCTATTCTAATCTGAACGCGGCCAAATCCAAAAAAATACATTCAAGTACATTATGCAACCAGAAACTATACAATCATAAACATAAATTAATGAGAAAATCAGTAAGAACTGTGAGGAAGATTCGAACCCATGCTCTGGGTACTCCCAAGCTCACGCCTAGACAACAATACCACATAGTCAAAAAGCATTGCAAACCTGGGATTCAACTGAATCCTGTAGGTTTTCTCAGGCTTCCAATAAGAATAATCAAAATTTCACACAATACCCCCCATGAACACTGGCTTTGTAGTTTAGGAATTTTACCTCCAACACTTCTCTTCAAATGCACACACAAAAAAAATCACATATTTATAAAATATTATTATCTCATAATACTGTAAAATAGAATTTACTAAATATACCGGCAGGAGAGCCTTGGATAATGAACTCTCAAAGGTTGTACCGCGCGACAGGCAGACAATGTGACAAATTATCACTGTCCTGTTGTCTCTCACCCTTGAGTCTCGATTAACCCCCCACGAGCATGTGTATATATATTTTCGCCGGGGATCTGTTTTTGTAAAGTTCGGTGAATATATGGAAGTTTAATGTCCCTTGCTCGCGATTTAGTGGTTGTGATGGTTATTGTCTAACAAAAATATTTGTAAATTTGATTACGTGTCTCCTGTCATGCATGTAAACGAAGTAACTGGAGAAATAAACAATGCCCGGAGATTACAATCACTAAGTGTTGAGAGGACAATCATGAGGACTATGTATTTGTTTTAGTTCACCTCTGATGCACGATGTTGGTGGGGCACTTCGCAGTCCTGTAGCATCGTTGTTGGTGGGGGGGGGGGGGTTATGGTGTTGTTGGAGGTGAGTGTATTATATGTAGACAGGTGATATAATTGCCCTTGTCAGGTAAAGATACCACTTAACTCCACCACACTGGCCACTCCGCTCCACCACACTGGCCACTTAGCTCCACCACACTGGCCACTCCGCTCCACCACACTGGCCACTTAGCTCCACCACACTGGCCACTTAGCTCCACCACACTGGCCACTCAACACCACCACACTGGCCACTTAAAACAACCACACTGGCCACTTAAACAACCACACTGGCCACTTAAACAACCACACTGGCCACTCAGCACCACCACACTGGCCACTTAACACCACCACCATCCATCCCACCAAACAAGTAAAGTACAAAAACGAATGTTAGTTTTTACGACGCTTTGTTGTTTTTACAACAAACACTGTTGTTGAACGCTCTTGTTTAATGTTAAAATATTGTTTTGCCAATATAAGTGATTATATTGAACATTCACTATATTTGTTTTCCATTTAACGGTAATATCCCTCATAGAGACATCAATATAATATTTAATACGAGTATATTTCGTCGACAGTATCTCCTACATGGTCCTAATACAGTCTCCCCTACATGGTCCTAATACAGTATCCCATACATGGTCCTAATACAGTATCCCCTACATGGTCCTAATACAGTATCCCCTACATGGTCCTAATACAGTATCCCCTACATGGTCCTAATACAGTCTCCCCTACATGGTCCTAACACAGTCTCCCCTACAAGGTCCTAATACAGTCTCCCCTACAAGGTCCTAATACAGCCCGTTCTCTTAATTTGCCACAACGGACAAAATACTGGGTATTAAAACGTTCAAACCCAAGCCACCCATCTAACCTAACCCAGGCATAGAAAACCTAGATATTTGTGAGCGACTACTTGTCATAGTACCCTTTATCTTGTACGTTAGAGACCACAGCGGACAAAAGAGGCGCGTTAGTTGAAAGGACGAGTTACCTAATGAGACAATTAGGCAGCTTTGGGCTTGACTTCACTCAACAAGTTTTTAAGTGAAGTAATATTTGTATGTTCAAGAGAGATAAGAACTTGTAAGTCCCGTCTTATGTGGGTTGATTAACCCAGCTTTTTTTTTTTTTAGTTTACATTCCTAGGTACTTGGTCATTTATGAAGTTACCCCTATAATGTATGAAGCGTTACATAGTGCGTCTAGCTATGTAATATTAAAAATATCCCAATCACACAGATGGTTAGTCATTCTGGAGCATGCGAGCAACTGCTTGTACTTGAAAACTTCGAATGCATCATGAGGCTATCTTCAAGAACACAGGAGTGGATAAAATAATTACAATGCTCCAGGTACCCCATACCGGCAGATATGAATGGTCTAATAACTGGGCATTCAGTAATGTAGTGTAGATCATACCCCAGTTCCTGCTCACAGAGTTTGCACCTGGAGTGCTCAGGATTGGGAGATCCGTCACCTGCAGCCACCTGCCACAGGTAACGGTAACCCAACCTGATCCTGGCGACCACTGTGGCGCACTGTCTGGTGGACTTTTTGTGCTGCCCAAATCCTATCTCCTTTTACAGGCCTTTGAGCGTCTATGATTTCTGCCTTTTTCAGAATTGAATGTGTAAAGCAGTTTTAATAACAGATTCAGGGGGGGACTTAGATATAAATTAATCTTTGATGCAAGCTAATTTGGCTGTTACGTCACTGTGTCACCATGTCACCGTGATGAGGTACATTTTGTGTGAGATGATATCCACACAGAAGAGATTCTAAATCTTTTAATCAGTTCAGCAAGAAGGTTAGGTGTAAGCGTTATCATGAGGTCCTTGCTGTCTATCTTGCAGAAGTTTACAAGCGCTTGAAGAACAACACACTTTGAATTACATAACGTTAATCTTCTTCCTGTGTTTTTAATGTACTTCCAGCTGTTTGTAGTACAGCGTTGGTGTCAAGTTCAACCAGTTGTTCAGCCAGACGCTGACAATCTGTGAGGACGTATTATTTTTATAAGCCCATAGGCTGCTGCAAAGTAAGATTTAATTACCATTGTTCATTTTTCTCCTTAATTGTGTTCAGTGTCACAGTTCTTTTGTTATCATTAACTGTTTTCAATGGCATTGTTCTTTAGTTATCCTTAATTGTGTTCAAGGCCATTGTGGTTTTGTTATCCTTCATTGTGTTCACTGTTACTGTTCTTTAGATTTTCTTAATTGTGTTCAATGTCATTGTTCTTTAGTTATCCTTACTTGTGCTCAATGTTATTGTTCTCTTATTATCCTTAATTGTGTTCAATGCCAATAGAAGAGAACGCTGCTGGGTACAAGATGACCATATCTAACACAATAACACAAATAATATTAGTATTGTATTTATAACAAATACAGAGGAACTGATTAAATAAATTTTGTATTTTTATGCGCGCAGCATTTCTGGCAGTTGCTTCAGAAACCAAGTAATTTACCCAATTTGTAATAATATATATAAGCCGTCCCCGAGGCACAGTGGTAAGACACTCGCCCGGCGCTTTGCGAGCGCTTTGGCCGGGTTTCGTATCTTGGCCGGGGAAGATTGACCGGGCGCCAGTCCTAAGCTGTAGCCTCTGTTCACCCAGCAGTGAATGTGTACCTGGTTGTTAAACGATTTGGCGGGTCGTATTCAGGGGAAAATTAGGAATAAGGAACTGCCTGAAACGCTATGCGTGCTTTAAAAGAATGTAAGAATTCTTGTATTAATAAATTAAAAATAGATAAATTTAAGTTAATCTTCTCTAAATCCACTGATGCAGTGATGTGGTCAGTGTTCAATGTTAACAATTGTTACACTTGGTCGGGGTCTGGTAGTTTTGTGTTTTGGGTCCTCTGCTAGGTTAGGAGAGGACAGTTGACCAGACCACACACTAGAAGGTGAAGGGACGACGACGTTTCGGTCCGTCCTGGACCATTCTCAAGTCGATTGTGTCCAAAAAGTCGACCAAAACGTCGTCGTCCCTTCACCTTCTAGTGTGTGGTCTGGTCAACTTACTTTAGCCACGTTATTGCGGCTCATCGCCTGCATAGGAAAGGACACTTTAGTACGATACTTTCTTGACGTTGGGAAACCTTAGGAGGATACCCAACCTGTATACCTGTATACCCACCCCAGGGCGGGCTGGGTATACAGGAGGTAGCGATTCTTGTCTGGTTTTATTTGGTAATCTAGAATTATTTAATTTTTTAACGAATCATATGAAGGAGATTGATACATTTCATTTTCGTCGGGTATTGATCTTTAGATATGTCAGCCTCTGGAGGGTTAGTAAGGCCACACTTACGAAGTAGTCGGGTGGAAGACAAACTCGTTCATAAATGCTTGAGGAATCCTGGTGTGGGTTCAAATACCATTTTCTGTGTCCATTTTCTATTGTACTGAACACCTGTCAGTCTTGACCGTGGTAGTCGCGTCGAACAACATAGGTTTTCAACATATATATACATATAATATAAATAAATATATATTGACTCTCCAAATAATATACATATTATTTGGAGAGTCAAACATGGTATTTATGCAAATTAGAATGGCGCATTTAAGTTTTAATGTCTTTGTAGAAGTAAAAGCAGAGTGAGGCAGTGGTCACAACAGTTGTAGAAGTAAAGCTAGAGTGAAACAGTGGTCACAACAGTTCTAGAAGTAACGGAAGAGTGAAACAGTGATCACAACAGTTCTAGAAGTAACGGTAGAGTGAAACAGTGGTCACAACAGTTCTAGAAGTAAAGGTAGAGTGAAATAGTGGTCACAACAGTGAAGAGCACGTGGGGGGGGGGGTACTAAACGCTCTGGCGGTGTAAACAGGAATTGTTTAGTATCTGCTTGAACTAAATTGATAACCATTTGCTCAACGTTTCTAAGTTGTGGGTGTGTGTTTTTCTCTCTGTATCTGTATGTGTCTGTTTAACTGTGTACGTCTCTTTGAGTGTCTGTCTCTGTCTGTATGTATCCGTCTCTCTAAATGCATGTCTCTGTCTGTCTCTCTGTGTGTTTGTATGACTTTATGCCGTTCTGCCTTTAAATACGTTTGGGACTTGGCGTTACGGTCAATACTTGAGTTGTTCCTGTCTCTGTCTGTCTGTCTGTCTCTCTCTCTCTCTCTTCCCTTTGAGATAAAAAGCGTGAGAAGGAAATAAAGGGGAGACAGAGACGAGCATCTAAGACACGACCATCTAGGATGTACAAGAGCCACACCCAACAACCGGTTATGGATCTGTGTTAACTTCCGGTCACCTTCAAAGTGTTGTTCGGTAGTCCGGGAGGCCCCTGGGGAACTGTACTCACCTAGTTGTGCTTGCGGGGGTTGAGCTTCGGCTCTTTGGTCCCGCTTCTCAACTGTCCATCAACCGGTGTACAGACACATTTTTGCCTAATGCATTCCATTTCTTAACTACTCTGACACTGAAAAAGTTGTTTCTAATGTATCTGTGGGTCATCTGGGTACTCAGTTTCCACCTGTACCCCCCCCCCCTTGTGCGTGTGCCTCTTGTGTTAAATAAATATGGCTTTATCTACCCTATCAATTCCTAAGAGAATCTTGAATGCAGTGATTGTGTCTCTCATAAATTTTCGTTCTTTCAGCGACGTGAGGTTCAGTTCTCGTTGTCTCTCCTCGTTAGCTCATGCCCCTCGGCTCGGGTGCCAGTCTGGTGGCATAACTTTCCGGGAGGATGGGTGTAAGGTGCGGGGGGGGGGGATAGATACTAGTGAGTGCCACTATGAAACAACCGTCTTGGACCTCGTCTAGAAAGCGGCGATGGTCCGTACCCCTGAGAGTGACGCTCACACAGGCTCACCATCAGAGAAGAACACAGGTCAAACATTAACACAAAATACTGGCGATAATAGTGAACAGGAGAGTAAACCGGGAAATAGGATAGAGAGAGATGAACGAGAAGTAATTGACAGAGCCCCATGAAGAAATGATAGGACGAAGAGGAACACCAGGTTTATGAGTCTTAGGAAGACCATAGAAATAAGGAAGAGAAGGGCAGATGACACGGAAACGTTTAATGAGATCAAAGTCAGGAGGGCAAAGACTAGAGAGCTGTCTTAGTTTGCGGTTAAAGGAAGTTTGAGGCGATCCAAAGGGTTAGAAGTCAGAGGAGCAAAATATCAGCTATCCTCTTGCCTCCTGGCTCGCTAAAACCCTAACCAGAAGTAATGTTACTCACGGCTTGCATGGTGGTCGTCTTCAGCACCTGGAGC
Organism: Procambarus clarkii; assembly: GCF_040958095.1. NCBI lineage: Eukaryota > Metazoa > Arthropoda > Malacostraca > Decapoda > Cambaridae > Procambarus > Procambarus clarkii. The sequence goes on along the minus strand of NC_091159.1, from coordinate 48,419,735 downwards.
TCCATGGTGGCCACCGTCCTCAGTCACCGCTGCTTCACCTCCTGAGGGAACACCAACCTCTCTTATCATCACTTTACATCCACACTACACATAATAAACTTAACATTTACCTCATCCTATGTATATGACCACTTGAGTATGTAATACGTGGATTAAGTATGAACACACAACCCGGCCTCACACTAGGCTGTTTAAAGCAGCGGCCGTCCTCCCCAGATGCATTCATTAATTTTAATATACTGTGTATTAAAAATTGGGTTGTTCTCATATATAAATTAATATTATTATGCATAAAAATGTTGTGTATAGTTAGAAGTAGGTTAGGTTAGGTGTTTAGGTTCTGTTGGCGATTATTTGTATTTGTAGTACGTGGGTGAAGCATTTATAGCGTTGTGATTCGAACAAAATTCGTCACTGAAGCACTTGTTCCGGATATGTTCGAACGTCAGCAGTTGTGAGTCGTGTGTAAACCGCTTTTTATTCATAAACAGGGGGTTTGGCGGGTGCATGGAATCACTTTTGGATCTTTGTTTGGAGGACGGGCTGACTCACAACTGATTTCGTTCGAACACTTCCGGAACAAGTGCTTCACTGCCGACTTTTGTTCGAGCCACAACGCTGTAAATGCTTCACCCACGTACTACAAATACAAATAATCGCCAACAGAACCTAACCTAACCTACCTAGTCATTAAATATACACAATATGCTAATATATAATAATATTAATTTATATTTGAGAAAAGTTATTTTAAATGAACAGAATGTTAAAATTCATGAATGCGCCTTTGGGGCCGTCCGCTGGATAGAATGGACTTTGTCTGAGGACGGGTTTAATCACCTGTCTAAATGTCTCATCCACGTACTGCAAATTACAAATAATTGTTAATAGCTTTTACACTGATACTAAAAGCTTTATCTGGTTATAAATAACCAGATAAAGATAAATAAAACATAAATAAATAAATTTATTAGCGATAAGATAAGTTAGGGATAAACCCCAAACCAATCATAGGTCAAATTATACACAACAGTATAATATATAATATATAAGTGTTTATATATATATGTGTGTGTGTGTGTGTGTGTGTGTGTGTGTGTGTGTGTGTGTGTGTGTGTGTGTGTGTGTGTGTGTGTGTGTGTGTACTCACCTAGTTGTACTAACCTAGTTGTGTCTGCAGGATCGAGCATTGACGCTTGGATCCCGCCTTTCGAGCATCGGTTGTTTACAGCAATGACTCCTGTCCCATTTCCCTATCATACCTGGTTTTAAAATTATGAATAGTATTTGCTTCCACAACCTGTTCCTGAAGTGCATTCCATTTTCCCACTACTCTCACGCTGAAAGAAAACTTTCTAACATCTCTGTGACTCATCTGAGTTTCAAGCTTCCATCCATGTCCCCTCGTTCTGTTACTATTCCGTGTGAACATTTCGTCTATGTCCACCCTGTCAATCCCTCTGAGTATCTTATACGTTCCTATCATGTCCCCCCTCTCCCTTCTTCTTTCTAGTTTCGTAAGGCACAGTTCCCTCAGGCGCTCCTCATACCCCATCCCTCGTAGCTCTGGGACGAGTCTCGTTGCAAACCTCTGAACCTTTTCCAGTTTCATTATATGCTTCTTCAGATGGGGACTCCATGATGAGGCGGCATACTCTAAGACTGGCCTTACGTAGGCAGTGTAAAGCGCCCTAAATGCCTCCTTACTTAGGTTTCTGAATGATGTTCTAACTTTTGCCAGTGTAGAGTACGCTGCTGTCGTTATCCTATTTATATGTGCCTCAGGAGATAGATTAGGTGTTACGTCCACCCCCAGGTCTCTTTCACGCATCGTTACAGGTAGGCTGTTCCCCTTCATTGTGTACTGTCCCTTTGGTCTCCTATCTCCTAGTCCCATTTCCATAACTTTACATTTGCTCGTGTTGAATTCCAGTAGCCATTTCTCTGACCATCTCTGCAACCTGTTCAGGTCCTCTTGGAGGATCCTGCAATCCTCATCTGTCACAACTCTTCTCATCAACTTTGCGTCATCCGCAAACATCGACATGTAGGACTCTACGCCTGTAAGCATGTCGTTAACATATACAAGAAATAGAATTGGTCCCAGCACCGATCCTTGTGGTACTCCACTTGTTACTGTTCGCCAGTCCGACTTCTCGCCCCTTACCGTAACTCTTTGGCTCCTTCCTGTTAGGTAGTTCCTTATCCATGCTAGGACCTTTCCCCCCACCCCCGCCTGCCTCTCGAGCTTGAACAGCAGTCTCATGTGCGGTACTGTATCAAAGGCTTTTTGGCAGTCCAGAAATATGCAGTCTGCCCAACCATCTCTGTCCTGTCTTATCCTCGTTATTTTATCATAGAATTCCAGAAGGTTTGTTAGGCACGATTTCCCTGTCCAGAACCCATGTTGATGTTTGTTCACAAACCTAATGTTCTCCAGGTGTGCAACCAGTCGTAGCCTAATTATTCTTTCCAGTATTTTACAGGGGATGCTTGTCAGTGATACAGGTCTATAGTTAAGTGCCTCCTCCCTATCACCTTTCTTGAAGATCGGCACGACATTTGCCTTCTTCCAGCAACTGGGCAATTCTCCTGACATAAGTGACTCATTAAAGATAATTGCCAGAGGCACGCTGAGGACCTGTGCTGCTTCTTTTAGTATCCACGGTGATACTTTGTCTGGTCCAACTGCTTTAGTTGCATCTAGAGTTGTCAACTGTTTCATTACCTCCTCTGCTGTCACCTCTATATCTGATAGTCTTTCATTTAGGGTAACCCCTTCCAACAATGGGAGCTGCTCAGGCTCGGTAGTGAACACTCCATGGAAACTGGCATTCAGTGCCTCGCAGATTTCCTTGTCACTTTCAGTATACGCCCCCTCTGTCTTCCTTAGTCTTGTCACTTGGTCGTTCACCGACATTTTTCTTCTTATATGACTGTGTAGCAACTTAGGTTGTTTTTTCGCTTTGATTGCAATATCGTTCTCATAGTCCCTTTCCGATGTTCGTCTTATGTTAATGTAATCGTTCCTAGCTCTGTTGTATCTGCTTCTGTTGTCCTCTGTTCTTTGTCTTCTGTACTTCCTCCACTCCCGCCTGCTGGCCATTTTTGCTTCCTGACACTGTCTATTAAACCATGGGTTATTATATTCCTTCTTATTTTTTCCCTTTACCGTTGGTATAAATCTCTCTTCGGCCTCCTGGCATTTCTGTATGACTAGGTCCATCATATCTTGGACTGTTTTTCCTATAATTTCTTCCTCCCACTGCACTTCACCCAGATAGTCCCTTATCCTCATATAGTCCCCTTTCCTGTAGTCAGCTCTCCTTTCCCAGATCTCCTGTCCCATGGTCATAAGTTTGAATTCCATCATGTAGTCAAAGACTAGGACACAATGGTCACTGGCCCCTAGAGGTATTTCATGCTCTAAATTCTCGATATCTTCTACGTTCTGGGTGAAAATCAGGTCTAATAGGCTCGGTGCATCTCCTCCTCTTTCCCTTGTGTCTTCCTTCACATGTTGTGTCAGGAAATTCCTGTCTATAACATCTACTAATTTTGCTCCCCACGTTTCGTCCCCTCCATGGGGATTCCTTGTTTCCCAATTTATCTCTCCATGATTGTGTGTGTGTGTGTGTGTGTGTGTGTGTGTGTGTGTGTGTGTGTGTGTGTGTGTGTGTGTGTGTGTGTGTTTGTGTGTGTGTGTGTGTTAAATATGACCGAAAAAGTAAGATTAATAATTCTAACACGAATTTTCTCAATATTTCTTATGTTTCTTTTCACTGTTGATGGTAATTGAAAAAATCAATTCTCCAAAATTCCTTTTAATTTCTAGTCTGACACGACACTTGAAAGCGTTTCGTAATAACTTATTACATTTTCAAAGACTTTAGTTTACACACACACAGCTATAACCTGCAAACACTAAACAGTTTTACTATGCTAATATTTAAACACCTTTTGTCTTATATACTCGCATTTGGGTGAGGTGATATGTTACAACAGTTTTGGATGAGGTGAACAAACTTTCAACACAAGACAGAACACGGTTCAATGGGTATAGATGAAAGGGAAAATGGAAGTAACTGCAAAGGGCCTATTGGCCCATATTTCCTCTTGATGCTTCTATATTGGTACAGAGTCTTGAAGTTGGTAGAATATAGTTGTGCATTAATTGGCTGTTGATTGCTGGTGTTGACTTCTTGATGTGTAGTGCCTCGCAGATGTCAAGCCGCCTGCTATCACTGTATCTATCGATTATTTCTGTGTTGTTTGTTAAGATTTCTCTGGTGATGGTCTGGTTGTGTGAGGAGATTATATGCTCCTTGATGGAGCCCTGTTGTTTGTGCATTGTTAATCTCCTAGAAAGAGACGTTGTTGTCTTGCCTATATACTGAGATTTTTAGGGCTGACGGTCCCCAAGTGGGCACGTGAAGGCATAGACGACGTTGGTTTCTTTCAAAGCATTCTGTTTGGTGTCTGGAGAGCTCTTCATGAGTAGGTTGGCCGTTTTCTTGTTTTAGGAGTAAATTGTCAATTGTATCTACTGATTTTTGTCTGTGGGGATAACGTTCCTATTAATAATATCTTTCAGGACACTTTCCTCCGTTTTATGAGCCGTCGAAAAGAAATTCCTGTAAAACAGTCTAATAGGGGGTACAAGTGTTGTGTTAGTTGACTCTTCAGAGGTTGCATGGCGTTTCATCTTTCTTTTAATGAAGTCTTCAACATAATTGTTAGAGAAGCCATTGTTGATTAGGACCTACCTTACTCTACAGAGTTTTTCGTTGACCTGCTTCCAACCAGACCTGTGAGTGAGAGCTCGGTCGACATAAGCGTTGACAAGACGCTTAAGTTGTCTTGTCAACACAAAACAACATCTTGACCAGAAGGCAAGACAACAATGTCTCTTTCTAGGCGATTAACAATGCACAAACAACAGGGCTTCATCAAGGAACATATAATCTCACACAACCAAACCATCACCAGAGAAGTCTTAACAAGCAACACAGAAATCATCAATAAATACAGCGATAGCAGGAGACTCGACATCAGTGAGGCACTACACATCAAAAAGTCAACACCAGCAATCAACAGCCAATTAATGCACAACTATTTTCTATCCACTTCAAGACTCCGCACCAATATAGAAGCATCAAGAGGAAGTATGGGCCAATAGGCCTTCTGCAGTTACTTCCATTCTTATGTTCTCATACCCATTATTTCGTGCTGTCATAGATTTGTCACCTCACCCAAAACTATTGTGCCATATCACCTCACCCAAAACGAGTATAAGTATGAATGTATTTTATGTGTAAACTAAGTCTTTGAAAATGTAATAAGCATTACGAAACGCGTTCAGACGTAAGACCAGGAATAAAGAATGAATTTCGGAGAGTTAATTTATCAATTATCTTCGACACTGAAGAAGAACATAAGAAATATTGAGAAGATTCGTGTTAGAATTATTAATCTTACCCTTTCGGTCATATTCAACAACATATGTTTACAAGAAAGACTGCTAAAAAAATCCTTGTTTTTATTATGTTTTTATATATTGTTTTTTTTTTTTTTTAACCTAGAAGGGGTACCACCTCTGGTGCGACCCATAGCCTCGGAGAAGAAAATAAAGAGTACTCAGAGAAGACCTTGTGGATCCTTACTGAACACTTTGATATTTTCTTCTCCTACCACCCCTATTCTTTTGGTATGTGTGTATATTTATCTAACTTTATTTGAAAATGTCATTACACAAAAAAAGTTACAATATTGATTACATGCAGGGTACAAGGCTGCTTGTCACAAGTTGTAGAGCTCCTCCAGCTCCTCAGATGGCGGGCAGGAACCATGGATGCAGTGAGCATTTCCTCTTTAGATTGCCACACTAAGGCGCTGAAAAAGAAAACTGGCAGTTCTAGGGTCTCTAGTTGTTTCGATTAGCTTAGACCCCAACTCCTTCATAAAGCTAGCAGCACTTTTACCCCCAGGCACCAAGTGTCTCTGAGGCAATGGGGACAAAATTGTAGTGGTGCTCAAGGTCTCTGTATTTACGTGACTTGGCCGCTTCCCGGTGATTGGCAGCTCCTCCTGCTTGTGTAGCACTGAAGTCAACATAGGTATTGGCTAAAGTTGAAACGTAAGTGTAGTCCCACACCAACTGCCTACCATTCTTCCAGGGGTTCACCGTGATTCCGTCTGGGCGACCGACAGGCTCATCAGAGTTGCGGGACATTAGGTAATGGGGCTCTCTCTCTGCTGGACAACCGGCTGTGGTAAAGCTTCTCTTTATAATGTCATTGACCTCGCCATGTCTTGCATGCCATCCTCCTGTCCTTTGGCAGAGAAGGCCATGCCGTCCGTACCTGTCGGCCTCTGCCTCGCCGCAAATACACCTGTATTCGGTGTGGATTGGGACAGCAAGGCGGAGAGCCACGGCAATTCGGAGGGCCTGCGGTGTGAGACGGGTGCCGGTTGCTGACATTGGGGTTGCTAATAGAAAATCACCTGCATGGGGAGCAGCTACAGCTCTAAGTCGGGCAGTGTCATGTGGTGTTGTCACAGCTTCTAGTAAAGTCGCAGCTTCTTGGTCGGCAATGGGACGATCCCAGCTGGATTGCTTATGGGCTTCAGAAAGCGGTGGTTGGGGTGCTGGTCCTGCGAGAGAGACCCATTTGGTTGTGCAGTCTGTGAAGCTGGGATCATGTACCCCTGCCTGTTGAACTAGGTGCTCAGGTAGGATTTCCTTCATCAAGTTGTCAGACCCCACTGAAGAGGACAGGAACGCTGGTACAGCAATTTGTGTTGCTGTGCGCACGCCGAGGACCCCGAGTCTGACAGGAAGGGAGGCCCGTTTCCACTGTGAGTCGCTGAGGGAAAGATTGAGGGTTTTTTCTAGTGATGATTTCAGCAAGCTGTCGTACTCTTCTAATTTAATATTGTTGAAAGATGGCGAACATCTTAGCAAGTAGGTCAGCCTGGGGAGGGACAAGCATCTGGTGATGAGGTAAAGTGCATCATGAGCATCGATGTCTTCAATCCTCTCGTTCATCCTCTTCAGGTCAGTGATCTTCTTACCAAGGACCCCGTCGATGGCATTCCTTTCAAGAGGAGCACCTAGGAGTGTGCTGTCCTCAGGGTTGGTTGTATGAATGTCAGGCAAAACAACCTTTATTTGCTCTATTATGTGCTGGTTGGTGGAGGTTATTTCGCACTTGGAATGGTTCAGGGTGAGGCCTAGACTTGCTCCTTGCTCCTGAATTATTCTTATGTCGTCCAAGAGTGAGGCTGGGGAGCCGGCTAGAGTACCATCATCCAAAAACCAAATGTTGAGCTCACTGGACAGGTTATCGGTGACTTCCTTGATAACTAGGCAGAAAAGAAAAGGAGCAAAGGGGTCACCCTGTTGGACACCTTCTTGTGATTCAATTTCATGTTCCCCAAAAAGCAGAGTTAGATTCTTGCTGTAGCATGAGTTTACAAACGGGAAGAGGGAAGGAAAAAGGAGATGAACCGCACTGAGTCCTGCATCCCTTCTAACCAGATTGAAAGCATTTTTGAAGTCCAGCTTTATCAGGGCTTTTTGATCCGTAATGTTGGCAATGTAGGCTCTAGCTGCATGAGCCGCTGCCTCACACCCTTGGGGAATGCCAAACCCAAGCTGTTTTGGCTTCAGCATGTCGGCTGCTGCCTGACTAACTGCTCTAGCAGCAGCCTTAGCGACGAGACGCCGGAGTGAATTGCCCACAGCTATCGGTCTGATTCCTCCATCTTTTTTCCTCAGGGCACAGAGGGTAGCGCCAAAAAAAGAGAGGCCGTATGGTCTCTGGTATGTTGCCAGCTAGACATGTGTTGGCGAATCTAGTTAGTTCCACCAGGAGGCCCTGTGCAATGTCTCCCAGTGCAGGGTTGAGCATTTGTTTGATGTGGTTGGGTCTTAGTCCTGTGAACCCACCTGCTGATCCTGGTGGGAAGGATAAAGCTGCTTTATGCACCATGGATTCGAGCACACACAGGGGTTCTGCTCTGGTGACACCGACTAGGGGAACACTGTCATCAGGAGGAGCTCTGGGTGGGTGTTTTTCCCTCAGGGCTTGTGCTGTATCGGCATCCCTGGTGGCAACTGTGTCTTCACTGGTGATGACTCTGATCGCCCCTATTGTGTTCTTGCTGACTGTTGCTCTGATTTTGGATGCCTCGGTTCTGCTGTTGATACCTTTCCTGCGGTGGGTGTTTTTAGCACGGGTGGGGAGGGGTGCCTGGTTGTCCTCTCTAGGAAAACTATTTATAGCCATAATGACTGAGGAAGCTAGTGATTTGTCTCTCCTTGCAGGGACAGCTAGGCATATGTTACCAAACAGGAGAAGGTTGTGCCATGCTTGGATGGTTCCAGGGGAGTCATTAACCTTTTTCAAGAGGCTGGATAGTTTGGCTGCTGCCTGGGGCCGGGCAGCTTTGGGGATGTGCTGTAAGGTTCCAACCGATGTTGCTTTGATGGCTTCTAGTAGATTCTCAGTCGAAATGAAGCTGTTGGAGGTGTTTTCCCTGACTGCTGGAGTGGGGCCTTGATTGATACCCTCTTTGGGAGGGCGCCACATACCCGGACAATCGGTTCCGTTGTGAGCATGCTTGCGCACATCTCCGTTACGCTTGAGTCTCCACACCTTGTCACACACTTGGCATGTGCCATACCTGTCGTCGCTTGATGGCTCCTCTTGGCTGAGAGAAGCCTGGCTGTCAGACGTGACCTGTGACATCTGCGGGCGCTGGGTGGACGCCACACCAAAACCATCTGCAACAGGTGAACGCCATATGCCGAATATTATATACCCAGTATTATATATATATATATATATATATATATATATATATATATATATATATATATATATATATATATATATATATATGTGTGTGTGTCGTACCTAGTAGCCAGAACGCACTTCTCAGCCTACTATGCAAGGCCCGATTTGCCTAATAAGCCAAGTTTTCATGAAATAATATATTTTCTCTAATTTTTTTCTTATGAAATGATAAAGCTACCCATTTAATTATGTATGAGGTCGATTTTTTTTATTGGAGTTAAAATTAACATAGATATATGACCGAACCTAACCAACCCTACCTAACCTAACCTAACCTATCTTTATAGGTTAGGTTAGGTTAGGTAGCCGAAAAAGTTAGGGTAGGTTAGGTTAGGTAGTCGAAAAACAATTAATTCATGAAAACTTGGCTTATTAGGCAAATCGGGCCTTGCATAGTAGGCTGACAAGTGCGTTCTGGCTACTAGGTACGACATATATATATATATATATATATATATATATATATATATATATATATATATATATATATATATATATATATATATATAATATGGCATTCACCTGTTGCAGATGGTTTTGACGGATCATTTAGACATTTGAATGATTGTGTTTTTTGACCGAATAGAAGTGGCTTAACTGGTTGGAGTAGGCTTGAACCGGCTGTGTGATATTTAAACCGGTTGTAGAATGTTTGAACCGGTTTTGGGAGATTAAAGCCAGTTCTATTGTTATAAACAGTAGCAAGATGAGACATAACCTCAAGAAATATTACACAATTACTCTCAAGAAACATCAAAATGTAATATATTTTCAATACAATATTTTCGTTGATATGATTTGAAATAGATGACGATGTGCGGTAGCGTTACGTTCATTGTAAAGATTTACTAGAACAATGAACAACTGAACGTGATTTACGATGATGAACGTGATATACGATGATGAACGTGATATATGATGATGAACGTGATATATGATGATGAACGTGATATACGATGATGAACGTGATATATGATGATGAACGGGATTTACGATGATGAACGTGATATACGATGATGAACGTGGTATATGATGAAGACGGTGATACATGATGATCTACCTTCAGTGTAGAAGTGTAGTTGCTGGTTGGATGGTCAGTATAAGCTCTTGTGATGACCTTAGTACCTCTCCTGTGATATACTGTAGGCTTCCTGTGATATACTGTAGGCTTCCTGTGATATACTGTAGGCCTCCTGTGATATACTGTAGGCTTCCTATGATATATTGTAGGGCTCCTATAATATACTGTAGGCCTTCAACCTAACACTCAGCTAAATCTCTAATGTCAAATCACCAATTTTTTCTTATATATTTTCATATAGTTTTCATATATATTTTCATATAGTTTTCTTATATATTTTCCAAGGTCGGGACAGGAAGCCTCTCAAGGTCTTTCTAGGCCAGCTGTTGATGACCTTGCCCCAGGGCATCCCACAACAGTTGCCTAACTCCCCGGGTACCTATACAGGCACATGGCGAATGGAAGTGCCCAACCGTCGTCTCTGTGGTGACCGCAGATGGAACCTGGGGTCCCTTGGTTGTGAGCCGAGAGTGTAGACAACTGCGCTACAGGACCCCGTATCTAGTACACCCGGGATATGGAGCACTTCTTCACTAACTAAGAAGACAGTGAGAGCGAGCAGTGAGTCGAGCAAGCAAGCGCCTTGACCTTCACTAGTGACCAAAAAACTAGTAATGTCCTGAACCACGACCACTAACACCACACCAGGAGCTTCACCTGCTCCAGGTAACGCCACACCACTCGCCTCTACAGCCACTGGCCTCTACAACCACTGGCCTCTACAACCACTGGCCTCTACAACCACTGGCCTCTACAACCACTGGCCTCTACAACCACTGGCCTCTACAGCCACTGGCCTCTACAGCCACTGGCCTCTACAACCACTGGCCTCTACAACCACTGGCCTCTACAACCACTGGCCTCTACAACCACTCGCCTCTACAACCACTGGCCTCTACAACCACTGGCCTCTACAACCACTGGCCTCTACAGCCACTGGCCTCTACAACCACGAACTATTTGTATTTGTATGTTGACCAGACCACACACTAGAAGTTGAAGGGACGACGACGTTTCGAAAATCGACTTGAGAATGGTCCAGGACGGACCGAAACGTCGTCGTCCCTTCACCTTCTAGTGTGTGGTCTGGTCAACATACTTCAGCCACGTTATTGTGACTCATCGCCTGCACTTGTATTTGTATTGTATGTATTTGGTGTATACTCTGGTGTATTTGTTCACTGTGTATGTTCAATCCTAACAAGAGTCTGGGATTAGTGTACGTATAACAGCAGATAATGAAAATTGAGATGAAAGAATGTGGAACACGGAACTTTCATTAACTTGAAGGATAAGTATAGTGTTTGGTTCCCATCGATGTCCCCAAGGCACCGCTGATCTTCCCCGTGATGCCAGGCACCACAGCCGCCACCTCCCGGGTGCCTAGTTGCCGCTAAGTGAACATCAGCTGAAATGAAACCCTGCCAAAACGTCTCTGTCCTGAGGCAGAAACTGAACCCCAGGACCTTTGGGTTGTCACCCAAGCTTGCCGATCATTGCACCACAGGACCAAGCTGGCGGGACAGCTTCGGACCTCTGATAGTTGTGATTAAATTTTAAATTTTGCCCCGAGGGGGCGAGTTTATTGGGCAGCGTCACTCATCTTTTGAGTGGACACACCGCCATAGCAGCGTGTACAACACTCCCCAATAGGAAGAAATCCCGCTGGGTTGTTCATCCTGATGTCACGCAGTCACGTGAACTGGTTTACATGGCACCTCTGGTACTGGGGGGGAGTGACAAGGTGCCTTGGCTCCTCTGGTAGTGGACTCAACACGGGCGCTAGATAACGATTCGATCTTACGCGTGCGTATGAATGCTTGCATCCCATGCCTGTATATCGGATTGGCTGTATATGTACGTGTGTATATAAGAACATAAGAACAAAGGTAACTGCAGAAGGCCTATTGGCCCATACGAGGCAGCTCCTATTTATAACCACCCAATCCCACTCATATACATGTCCAACCTACGCTTGAAACAATCGAGGGATCCCACCTCCACCACGTTACGCGGTAATTGGTTCCACAAATCAACAACCCTGTTACCGAGCCAGTATTTACCCAAGTCTTTCAAACTTGGGTAAATCAAAAACATGTACATATCCATGTACATGTTTCTATATATACACGCACACATGTGCATTTCTTATTTACAATTTGTGCCTGTAGAGTCGAGTTGCTAGCTCTTGGACCCCGCCTTTCTAACCGTCGGTTGCTACTGACTCCCGCTTTCTTTTCCTCCGTCATAGCTACTACACATACAGTGATAACACACACACACACACGCATCCCCGTCTGGGTGAATAGGTGCATCAGTTGAAAGAAACTCTGCAAATGTTGTTCTACCTCGGCCGGGAATCGAACCCGGGTGTTTGTGTGTGTGTACTTACCTATTTGTGCCTGCAGGACCGAGCTCGAGCTCTTGGATCCGGCTTTTCTCTCCGCTGGTTGTCTAAGGCAATGACTCCTGGCCTATTTCCCTATTATACCTGCTTTTAAAATTGTTAATGGAGTGAGGTATCCGTGGACCTATTACAGGCTGGGGAGCAGGGGGCCTAAGAGGCTTCGGCCTCACACACGTGGGGTCCAGGGTTCGAGTCCCCTAGAGCCCAGGTGAATGGAAGGAAAGGGACTTATTATTTGTAACTTTGTGTGGTCTTAAGAGAGTGGTGCAAGCTTGGTGCATCGCAAGAATTAAGATGGCTCACAATGCGGTAACAAGGTCTTGAAGCCGACGGGAGAATGGGGAGTCTTAGTGCTGACTTTAGTTCAACGCCCACCGCCCCCCCCCTCCCCCTCCCCCACCTCTCCCAATTCTATTTCAGTGGAAACTTAAGTTAGCATCAATGGAGTTAGGTCAAACTGGGAACCATTGTAAGTGGAGTGGTCCAGTTCTCTGCTCTGGCACCTCTCTTGTTAACCATATACTTAAATGATTTATACAATGGATTGAACAGCAACTGAACAAATCCACAAGGGCCGTGACGAGGATTCGAGCCTGCGTCCGAGAGCATCCCAGACGCAGGGTCTGCTGCGGACGCAGGTTCGAATCCTCGTCACGGTCCTTGTGGATTAGTTCATTTGATGCATCACGCAATTGTCATTTCTGTGTGTATTGAACAGTAACATTTGAACATTTACAGAAAATACCCAAAATTGTCTGTAAATAAATTAAGAAGTATCAAACTTATTACAAGATGAGCCATGTATGCTTTGCAATGAACGAAAGATTGGCATATGTAGTTGAATGCTGACAATTTACGGTCGAGGGGCTAGGTATGATTAATAGTTACTGCAGATCTGCTGGACAATACCGAAACTGTGAAATCTAAATACAAAAAAAATAAAGAGGATGATTAGTTGATGATGAGATGATTATGAAGATCAAGATCAATATAACGAAAATCATAGCATAAATGTGCGAATAAGGTCAATAGGAAACTGGGATTTAGTTCTAGAAGCATTAGCAATAAGAGTTATAACAGACAAAGGATACACAGCCTTATCATCATAGTCTCGTCACTTTATGCTTGGGACCCGAGTTACTGCGGTGGCCTTAATAACCCGCCCGAGATTATAGCTGCAATTACATGTCAATAGCAGCGACCAGGGGTTAGTAACGGTGAGTAGGTGCTAATAGCAACGATCAGTTGTCAATGTGCGAAGACTCCATGTTAATAGTGCACAACATATTCCATGTAAATGTGCACAACATAATGATGTGGGCCAATATTTCGTAAAGTACCTCCTCCTCCTCCCCACACATATACCCAGCTACCCATGCGGCTAAGGTCACAATGTGTTAGCATATTGGTTGCCCTTCGGGTGACATTGGTTGTGTTCGGTGGCGCAATAAAGAAATCGTCAGCTCTTGCCTCTCTTGTTAAACATCGACTTATTCTTCAGTTATAATTGTTTTTTAGCCTGGTGATCAGCAATTACCTGCGTGTAGCCTGATTGTGTCTTTTAACGATTGTTTGGTCATTTGGCGTTGACATATTTCTGCTTTAGTGTTGGGTTTAACTCTTATCAACCTATACAAGGTCATTAAGGCAACACAAAAGCTTTCTGACTAACTAGCTAATATACTTTAGCCCTGGACTAAAGTAAATTCTCGGTGCATACATAAATAAGTGGGTGAAACCTCTCTACATATTCCCTGTATCTTTCTTTAGCGATGGCTATGACTCAGTTTAATCCTGATAAATGTAAAGTTTTGAGGCTAGGTAATGATGATAGAGTTACAAGATACGAGCTTGATGGTGTGAGATTGCGAAGTCGGATTGCGAAAGGGATCTGGGAGTTATGATTTGTAAGAATTTAAAATCAAAGGATCAATGCATGAATGTTCGTAATAAGGCGAATAGGACACTGGAATTTATTAATCGAAGCGTTAGTAACAAGACACCTGGTGTGGTTCTTCAGCTATATCTTGCTCTGGTTAGGCCCCATTTAGATTATGCAGTTCAGTTGTGGTCGCCGTACTATAGAATGGATATAAATTCACTTGAACGTGTGCAGCGTAGGATGACTAAGTTAATTCCCCAAATTAGAAATCTTTCATATAAAGAAAGATTAACAAAGTGATCACTGGTACCAGAACTATTATTGCTTTTACTCCCATTAATATTAAGACTATTTACACTACTGCTTATAGTAAATATGTACTATTATATCAATTCTCATTACTGTAAAATGCCATACTGGAATCTATGTATTTTACAATTAAATTTAAGGAAAATTAAGCAAGACATACCTGAACGCTCTCACATACATCTCCAGACGTTCTGAGAACATTCATAGAGTGGAACTAACTAATGAAGGTTATAGCAGTGTCATGTGAATTGGGTAAATAGTCTCTAAATAAATGTTTGTAAAACATATCCAAACATTTGTAAATGTTTGAAACACTTATTTTTCCATAGTAACTTCAATATAAAAAACTAGAAAAAACAAAAATTAAAGTGATTACAAAACCAACAATACTGGAAGGTCATATATAAAAAATAACAATAACTAATTGAAATCAATAAAAACTAAGTTTTGAAACCTTAAAACAATAAATTATAATTTATAACTAATCCACATTAATTTCTGTGTGAATACAACCCGAGAAAAGATAAGCCAAAAACAGCAGTCTACTGGTTATTTAATAGAGGACGTTAAACAAGTCTGAATATTAATCAAACTCGCGCAGACGAGTCGTTTTTATTAAGGAAAGAATGAAGCGCTTTAATGCGTCCATGTTTCTAAACACAGTTGCTTAACAGGCAGAGTCTCCCCCTTAATTCCCATTTTTTATAATTATTTATTATGTAACGATAGATACAATTAAGTTCGTACATATAAATATTTATATATTTCAAGAAATTGTCAAACAAAAAAGAAAACACGAGACTGCCGTTTTCTCGCGGTTTTTCTTTCCATTCTTCTATGGTGATCACAGAAGAATGCAGACCCCATCAGAAGAAAGAAGTCTCAATAAGGAATGAACGCAAAATTCAACACGGCGCGCCCCTTGCTGCCCAACCCGTTCTCGCACTTTCTTCAGTCAATATTGACTTATTAAATACGTGCATATGTGACATACTAAACATACTAGTTTATCTTGAAAAGCTTCATAGAAAACACCGACCTTACCTAACCTTCTTAATTACGAAGCAATAAGATGCTTATCTTAACATACTAAGAAGGTTAGGTAAGGTCGGTGCTTTCTATGAAGCTTTTCAAGGTAAACTAGTATGTTAAGTATGTCACATAAGCACGTATTTAATAAGTCAATATTGACTACACGAAAGTGCGAGAACGGGTTGTGCTGCCACGCCGCCCGCGCCCTCCAGTCTGTGGGAGGAGCCGTTGTTGTCGGGAGGCATTGTCAGACCTGTAGCATCAGTCGTCAGACATGTAGTTGGGGAAACCCCCTGGGACGCTATCCTACTACGACGTTTAATATTCTATACTGAATTTCAGCTATACTCACTTTCCGCTCGCCCCTGTCTGGTAGGAGAGTACATAGCGGGTACTCTGCACCCTGGCAGGAGAGTACACACCCACACACAGCTCTCTTTATCATTATTTGGCGCCGTCGAGGCACTGTGCTGGGCTGGTACCTCTTGAACGTGGTACCACCGTGAATGTTTAATGTAAGTCAGGCTTCTTGGAGCCCACAAGCACTCTGAGAAGGGCACTACAGCACCTTTGGAACACAGTAACAATGGTTGATGTTTCCCTAAACATAAATTTTACCTGAATGTACCTCTGGGCCACTAGCACTCTAGAGGCCTCGACGAGGACAGGAAGCTGGCAGTTTGTCAAAGGTCCCCGCCATTTTTGCCCCAATAACCCTAACCAATGTTGACCTACAGAAACGTCTCAACCGAACGCATTTGGCAGAACTCCAAGACGCAAAAAATTCGTCAGGTCCACTACAGTAATATGACGCTGACAAGACGGGTTTCATTAGGAGACTTAATAATTGTTGAAGAACCCCACTACGGCATCAACAAGCAGGTCAACTAAGAAAATCAAACTCTGCAGTCCCAACATACACTATCAATAAAAGTGATATCGAAAGGTCAACGCTGAAACTTACGTTTGCAATAGCTGATCAGTCCAGAGTAGTGAAAATGGGTTTAAAATCTTTGGCATTACTTCCACGACGTCCCAGACCTCCAAGAAGAGGCACTTCAAGCTTAAGTAGCACTTCAAATGCTGCAAACACGATCATTATGCAAAGAAATGCCCTGAACAAGAAGGAAGTTGGATTTAATCGGGTAATCACAATTACAAGAACTCAGCTGGAAACATCAAGAAATGCGCCCTCTGTGGAGAAAGTCACACTACACAAGTCACAAGTCAAAAGTCACAACAACCAGCTGCTGCCTTCAACCTCCGCCAAACTCCATTCCCAAGCTGCCAACCGACCGCCTGGGTGAGCTTAACAGCACCCCAAAACCAGTCCTCAAAGGATAGATTCAAATACAACCAACTCGAACATCCAGGTGCAAGTGACCATCGCCTTGGAAGACAGTCGCCAACGACTACGACATACTTGAGACGATCAACTGCTCACTAGTGGCCAACAGCATACCACCAATACTTGTGTTAGGTCATGGAAAAAGTTACCCACCACTGGAGCACCACCACAGACGCCGGTACCCACTGCCCAACCATTTCAACAGGAGCCTGAAAGCAAACCCACACAGCCCACCACCTCCAAGGAGCCCACTCAGTCTGCTGAACCCACCACACCACAGGTCCCCACTTCCGAACCTCGAGAGATTGCATCAACCCAAAAAGTGACAAATCTTACATGTGTACATCGAATTTTTGCACTAATATGCATAACGAAACGCCGTCAGTATATCAAGTCAGTAGTCAGTAAGTAAAGTCAGTATATCAAGTCAGTAGTCAGTAAGTAAAGTCAGTATATCAAGGAAAGTAAAGAGTGGTATTACTCCAGTGAACCAATCAAAAGCAAGTATCTACAACACATTGACGGCCCGAACGACAAACATCCACATAAAATACCTCACTGTATTGGAAAACATCAAGAAGAAGAGTACTATATTGACCAGACCACACACTAGAAGGTGAAGGGACGACGACGTTTCGGTCCGTCCTGGACCATTCTCAAGTCGATTGTGAGAATGGTCCAAGACGGACCGAAACGTCGTCGTCCCTTCACCTTCTAGTGTGTGGTCTGGTCAACATACAAAATGAGTTACCAGCAGAATGTTGGCTTTCTAGGTAGAGCTGATATATACTACGTCTAAAGCCACTTGTACGCTCAGCGTTTCGGGCAAGCCACTAATACGCACAATGGCTTGGCACAGTGGCACTATTAATTTTATACCATAAATTGACAAGAGAAAAGGAAAATACTCTAAAACTAAGGACGAAGGAAACTCCACACCTACAGAAGAAAAGAAAAAGATAAACACTGAAGCTATGAAGACACAAAGAGCCACAACTAAGAAGTAGGAAGAATACGCCGTCAAAGCACAATTCAAAGGAATATAAGCGTCAGTAATTAGGTATCCACAATGCAAGATGAAGTGGGTAGCAATACTGGTAGCACTTGAAATTATTGACAACACTGAAGTAGACAACTTAATTATTTCCGACTCCCTTTCCTCACTACGAGCAATAAACAGTTTGCAATCAAGAAATAACGTGCTTGTCTCAGAAGCCAGACGTAGATATATAAGCATACTTAGCAAGAGGGTAAATCTAAAAATGTTGTGGATTCCTTCTCCCATTGGCCTGCAGGAACATGATAAAGTTGACGCCATTTCTAAGGCTGCAGTAAATAAAGACATAGTTGAACAGAATCTTAAGTTATCATATAGATCCCTTAAAAGTGTCATTAGACGAGAATTCTTCGTTGAATCTGAAGAGGTCAGAACAGTGTAAACTTGAACTAGCAGGTCCATTGTTTATTACAATGAAATGTGTGAAGTAAAACATGTATATGGGGCAAGTAACAACATCAGCAGACTAACAGACGTTGTCACAGCTCGAATAAGACTTGGCTACAAGTATCTCTGGCAGTTCGGCTTGTATAGGGATCTAGATGAAGTAAAGTGTAAAGTGTGTGGACAAAGACAGGGACACACACTCCAACACTATATCTTGGACTGCAATAAAATTGAGCCATTTAGAGATAAATCTAAACTCACGTTGTTTGAAATGACAAACCATCTTATTACTAAGGATAAAATACCTGAAATCCTTGCACTGTATCCATATTTCGCTTCCGGTAAATAAACGACATATGAGATTAAGAAACAAGTAGTGTGTTGATTGATCAATCGACTTGAGAATGGTCCAGGACGGACCGAAACGTCGTCGTCCCTTCACCTTCTAGTGTGTGTGGTCTGGTCTACATAATTTAGCCACGTTATTGTGACTCATCGCAAACAAGTAGTGTATTATGAAGACTAATAATAAACAGCAGCTTCCCTATGACTCTGTAATATCTCCATTGCTCAAACAATTATGTATTAGTGATAAGACCCACCATTAATACATATAATGATTAATTGTAAATATATAGCGATTGAAATAGAAAATTTTCTGTAATTAGCTGACATTAAAATGTGTGAAGGATAGACGAAATTGTTAAAGCAATAATCTCCGTTAACGTCTGATAAAGACCTTTTGTGCCCTCTGTAATGTTTTTGCGCTACCGCTCACAGGATGAGTATGGGGTGCACAATAAACTAACCGCCTCAGACGGCAACAATAAACATTAACCACAATACCTTCTTCAGTACTAAATTCCGCCGAAGATTAAGCAAAAAAATATAAAAAGTTGCCAAACTTGTCAAACTGCAGAGGCCGGTTACTATGTTGCTTGACACCTCACATCTTTGTGTTACGTGTTTATATTTCTTATTATAGCCACATGTTATGGCATATAGGCCCTTGTATTAGTCCACTACGGGCTCACCATAGTCCGTGCTACTTGGAACGTTTTGTTCCAAGTAGCTGAATCTAAAACAACAACCCATGTATTACTTCTCTATTCTTCTTCTACTTCTCTACTCTACTCTAAACTTGCACTGTATCTGGTGCTACCCAATGTGTGTGTACCTAAGCCATATAACTTTAGCACTGTAGTCATCGATATCATCATATATCATTGTTATATTGAACACATATTGTGTGCTACCCAATCTCTCAATATATATATATGCACCTAATCATACAACTTTACCATTGTGATCATTGCTGCCATCTTATATGTGCTATCAATGTGCTTTAATGTGCCTAATAATCTTTGTCAAATTGTCTTACAATGTACCTGTTAACATTTTATAAATTTTGCTAGAAATTACCTAATTAATATTATCTGTTTGATTAAGGACCTGCCCGAAACGCTGTGCATACTAGTGGCTTTACAAGAATGTAAACACATCATGCTATGTACTCTCATAAAGTCAATGTACCTTCTTGTATTTATATAAATAAATAAATAAATAAATAAATAAAAACTCTATTGCTGCAAAATGTGCTAAAACACGAAAACGCTCGGATTATTTTATTTTCTCTATTATGCATAAATGAATCACGTGTTTCTTTGTTAATTCACTCTCCAAAGTTCATTCTCACACTATATTTATGGTCTGACGCCTAGGGAAGCGTTTCACAAGGCACTCCTCACATTTTCAGAGACAAATTTTCCATACTCTGCCAATGCTTATATTCGCTTGGGGTGAGGTAATACAGGACATGATAGAGATGAACAGTGGATCAAAGGCACAATGGGTATTATAGGCCATTGCGTGTACTATCTTGTTTCTATGTTGGTTCGGGGTCTTGAAGTGAGTAGAATTATGTATTAATTCGCTGTTGATTGCTGGTTTTCATTTTTTGATGTGTAGGGCCTCGCTGCTGTCTCATCTCCTGTTGTCATTGTACCTGTCGGTAATTTCTGTGTTACTTGTTAAAATTTCTCTGCTGATGGTCTGGTTGTGAGATTATATGCTCCTTTGATGGAGCCCTGTTGTTTGTGCATTGTTAGTCGCCTAGACGTTGTTGTTGTCTTGCCTATATGCTGAGATCTTTGGGGCTGACAGTCCACAAGTGTGCATGTGAAGGCATAGAGGACGTTGGTCTTTTTAAAGGCGTTCTGGTTGGTGTCTGAAGAGTTCTTCATGAGTAGGTTTGCCATCTTCTTGTTTTCATAATAAATTGTTATTTGTATCTTCTGATTTGTGTCTATTGGGATAACGTTCCTATCAATAATATCTTTCAGAACACTTTCCTATGTTTTATGAGCCGTCGAAAAGAAGTTCCTGTAAAACAATTTGATAGGAAGTATAGGTGTTGTGTTAGTTGATTCTTCAGAGGTTGCACGACGTGTCACCTTTCTTTTAATGGCGTCTTAAACATAAAAGCCATTGTTGACTAGGACCTGTCTAACTCTACAGAGTTCCTCGTCGACCTGCTTCCAACCAGAGCTGTGAGTGAGAGCTCGGTCGACGTAAGCGTTGACAAGGCTCCTCTTGTACCTGTCCGGTCAGTCACTATTGGCATTAAGGCACATACCTATGTTCGTTTCCTTAGTGTAGACTGCAGTGTGGAAGCCCCCATTCCTTTCCGCGACTGTTACATCTAGAAGGGGGCTGCTTCCCATCACTCTCTTAACACCGAATTTTGCTCGAACGCCTCCTTCAACTGCTGCAAACGTCCGACATCAGGTACCTACATAAATATGTCGTCAACGTACCTGCAGTATATGGCAGGTTTTAAGTCCATGTCAACTAAGACCCTCTGCTCTATGGTACCCATGTCAAAATTCGCAAACAGGACTCCAAGGGGGAGAACCCATGGCGACACCATCTACTTGTTTATACATGTGCCCATCGGGACTCAAGAAGGGTGCCTCTTTAGTACAGGCTTCGAGTAACTTCCTCAATATGCTCTCTGGTATGTCCAGAGGGGTATAAGCCAGATCACGATACACACTGTCCATCATCACCCTGATTGTTTCCTCCACAGGCACGTTGGTTAACAGCGACTCCACATCCAGAGAGGCTCTCATCCCTATGACCTGTGCGCCCCGCAATAAGTCGACAAATTCCTTTGGAGACTTCAGGTTAAAAGCACAAGGGACATAAGGAGTCAGCAGGCAGTTCAGTCGCTAGGCCAGTTTATGTGTGGATGTGGCTGATGACTAGCTCTTCTCCTGTGAAGGCCTCGAACCTTAGAAAGCCAAGAACATCACACCCACTGACATAATCAGTACTATGACCGCTACACCATGACAGATTGTTAAAAAGCGTTGGAAGTCGGGATCCATTTACCCAAACCATCAACCTCCCAACAACACTAGTCAATGGCAAGAGATCACAATTCATTTTCATCAAGTCCCCTTACCATGAGGTTTACCTTGAGGTGCTTCCGGAGCTTAGCGTCCCCGCGGCCCGGTCGTCGACCAGGCCTCCTGGCTGCTAGATTGATCAACCAGGCTGTTGGACGCGGCTGCTCGCAGCCTGACGTATGAGTCACAGCCTGGTTGATCAGGTATCCTTTGGAGGTGCTTATCCAGTTCTCTCTTGAACACTGTGAGGGGTCGGCCAGTTATGACCACATAAGTCGGTCACATTTAATGGAGAAAACACGAGTCTGAAATCTACGGCACACTTTCATAAACGCACAAGTTAATTGTAACACTAAGAACTTTCTCCTGTGAAGGCCTCGAACTGTAGAAAGCCAGGAGCATCACAGTTCGTTAATTCTAGAAAGAAATTAATTACTTCAGAAAAAGTTTGTCCAATTTGGTGATACTAAGCAACATTTCACAAAAAATTAATTAAGTATAAACTGAAGGAAACGTTAAGAAGTATTACCTTACTGAGAAGCAGAGCGTTGAGGATCTGTCCGGACAAGCAGAGGTGTGGGAGGGGGGGGGGGAGGGGGAGGGGGGGTGCCAGGTATGTAGAAACTTGGTTATGGAAACTTGAATAAACAGCGAGTCACTAACTTGTTTACCGCTAGTGGCCACATGGGCCAAGCAACCCACACTATCACTCACTATCGGCACCACGTGCTCCTGTTAACTCCCGGCGAACGAGCGAGGACCACCAGCCCGACCACACCCAGTAACACGACTGGACCTTGTTTACCACAGGTGGCCAGACCAGGACCAGGCCGCCAACACAAACAACCACGCTGCAAGGTACCATTTTGCACGTTTACAGACACTAACTACGAAGTAAGATAATCCAAGGGAAATCTGATGCTTTTTCTTGAGAGTAACGTTTCTTAAGTGTTAACTTGGCAATGAGATTGTAAACTCCAGAATTTAACGCCAGTTATAATGAACTACAGGACTAGTCGGCTAGTGTGTTTGTGAACTACAAGGTTCCACGCGATACGCCAGCACCTACTAACCCCTTAAGCTATCCCACCCCAACCCTTACCTCTCCCCCCCCTCCCTTCCCCACATACGCCTGTTCCTCAGCTAACACCATTACCCCCCATTCTAACCCCCCCCCCAGCCTACCACCAATACCAACATCACCGTTATTTTTTTAGTATGATAATCAAGCTAAATTGACATTTGACCTTTAGGAATTGCTACACACAGTTGTGTTGATTCAGCACCGACTACACAGAGCAACATCAATATGCAAACATTATGCACGAAATACGCAACACAAATGCGTATAGAATTACACGATATACGCAAGCATGATAGGTACGTATATATATTTAATATTTTTTAGCAGTTATTTCAGTTTAGCAGATATAGGAATATCTGGAGCAGTTGTGGTTTTGGTGGCTTGTGGCACTACGCCAAACCTGCCGCTTATGTGGAACTAAAGAGACGCCTGGATGATGTTTACGTCTCAGTATTAAATATTATGCCAAACCGAGGGGGGTGAGGGTGAGGCAGGCGCCCTTTGGTGGTCCAGCGTTGGGCGAGGCTGGACTGGCTCTCCAGGACTTTTTGCCCAGATGGGTACATGGGGGAGACGACTTTTGACTCCTGTTAGCAGGATTAGAACTTTTCGTGGGGTCACGTTTTTCTTCCTGACGGATTAACATATCATGCATGTACCGAGGGGGTTTATTTCTCAATATTTATGCTCACAGCGCTACTTTCAATTGTTTATTTTGATCGAGATCAAACTATTTAACCGATTAAAAAGCCCTAGAGCAGGCAAGCAGGGGGTTGAAGACAGGGGCGAGGAACTGGAGACGAGGTGAAGAGGGGAGATGAAAGATCGGTGGCCCAACCACCGTGGGTAAGAATTGCAGCTGATGCTGCGGTGTGGTGGTAGAGTGGAGTTCTCATGGGTGCTCGCTGATGTGTCTTATAGGAGGCAGGGCTTCTCGTCGCGGTGTTCTTTTCAGCTTTGAGTTGGTGTTCTACTGATTCCTTGATTTACTGGGACGCAGATCGTCGGTGTTTTTCTTCTTCCCAGGCCTCCTGGCCTGTTTGTTGGTCTTGCTGCGTGTTGATACAGTGAGGCTATCGTTGGAGGTCAAACTATATATAAAGGTTTTGAATTTAAGAAAAAGGCAACTGCGGACCTACCGCCTCATACAAGACAGCCTACAATAGGCAGATTGCCGCCTGAGTGATATTGGCAGTTGCTAAGCCCTAAATCACATGACTGAGGAGGAGTGGAGGAAGGACGTCTTGAAGACACATGAGGCTGACCTGCTCATGATCACACTCACTGACCTATGTATAATGTGTTACCGGATACAATGTGAGACACGCCGAGTTGCCACCAGGCGCAGGACTCCTGGGTTATTACTGCCGCCTACGATGAGCGAGAACAGTAGATGGAGGAGAGAGATGCATGAGAGAGAGAGCCAGAACACGACCCCAATGAGAGAGGGCCAAGGCTCGGCCCAGCTGAGAGAGATAAGGCCAGGTTTTGACTCAGCTAAGAGGGACGGAGCTTAATCCAGATTAACCTTAATCAAATAAACTTAGTTTATACAAACCCGTTTTCTTTCAGAGTTTTGGGGTAACATTGAAATAATTCAACATGAGCCTGGGTTGGGTATGACTTGGAAGGGTTTTCCAATATAGAGGTGAGAATGGGGTGACGAAGGCGCCCGTGGTACACTGAGGTATACATTACTCAGCACTGTGGGGATACTACGCCTCACTGAACCAGACCATAAGGGGGAGAGACGTTCCGGGTTGACTGTCTTGTTGCACAAGATGACTCGTTTTTGCTTCGTGCAAACCTTGCTGAGAGAGAGAGAGAGAGAGAGAGGGAGAGAGAGAGAGAGAGAGAGAGAGAGAGAGAGAGAGAGAGAGAGAGAGAGAGAGAGAGAGAGAGAGAGAGAGAGAGAGAGAGAGAGAGAGAGAGAGAGAGAGAGAGAGAGAGAGAGAGAGAGAGAGAGAGAGAGAGAGAGAGAGAGAGAGAGAGAGAGAGAGAGAGAGAGAGAGAGAGAGAGAGAGAGAGAGAGAGAGAGAGAGAGAGAGAGAGAGAGAGAGAGACAGAGACAGAGAGACAGAGAGACAGAGACAGAGAGAGAGAGAGAGAGAGAGAGAGAGAGAGAGAGAGAGAGAGAGAGAGAGAGAGAGAGAGGGAGAGAGAGAGAGAGAGAGAGAGAGAGACAGAGAGAGAGAGAGAGAGAGAGAGAGAGAGAGAGAGAGAGAGAGAGAGAGAGAGAGAGAGAGAGAGAGAGAGAGAGAGAGAGAGAGAGAGAGAGAGAGAGAGAGAGAGAGAGAGACAGAGAGACAGAGACAGACAGAGAGAGAGAGACAGAGAGAGAGAGACAGAGAGAGAGAGAGAGAGAGAGAGAGAGAGAGAGAGAGAGAGAGAGAGAGAGGGGGAGAGAGAGAGAGAGAGAGAGAGAGAGAGAGAGAGAGAGAGAGAGAGAGAGAGAGAGAGAGAGAGAGAGAGAGAGAGAGAGAGAGAGAGAGAGAGAGAGAGAGAGAGAGAGAGACAGAGAGAGAGAGAGAGAGAGAGAGAGAGAGAGAGAGAGAGAGAGAGAGAGAGAGAGAGAGAGAGAGAGAGAGAGAGAGAGAGAGAGAGAGAGAGAGAGAGAGAGAGAGAGAGAGAGAGAGAGAGAGAGAGAGAGAGAGAGAGAGACAGAGAGACAGAGAGACAGAGACAGAGAGACAGAGAGAGAGAGAGAGGGGGACATGGTAACTATTATCCACGATCATATTAACTAGCACCTGAGTTCCACCCCCCCCCCCCCCTCCCCCATGTTATATCACAGGCGTAGTGTTCCGGAGGTCCGTAAGGCGCCGCCTTCCTCTCCCTCTCAGCCTCCAACCTGATACAGCGCCTCGGAGCATTAGAAGCAGGTCCTATGGACCCACCAGCCACAAGGCGCTCCTCTACCTGGTCACACATACGGATTACCGACGTTGTGGTCTCACGACGCGAGGGAAGAGTGGAGTGTTTTACAGTGGCTCTCCAGCCCCGCAGGCCCGGGAAGTTCCCTCGCCTGGCGGCACAAATGTCAAGGTTTACACAACGTTCCTCGGGAGGCAGAAGACGAAAAAAAAAAGTAAGTTGTGGCTAAGGAATTCTTGGCGTGGCCTAGTTGGGTGCGGCGTGAGGCGAGTTTAGCAGGTGGCCGGGCGGGATGAGGCTTTTGCGCGCGAGGCTCGCTTTTTTGGGGGGTTTTGTTTTACTCTCGAAGTGACGGGGTATAATGAGTCGGTGTGGGATGGTTCGGGTGATGTCTTTTGGGTAGATGGGAGTGGCTGGGATGGGTATTAGTTTCGGGGTGGGAGGGGGGAAGAGTGCAGTAGGGTTGGAAGAGGGGTTGATGGGTCGGGTTTGGGGTTTGTGGAAGAGGAGGCTTCCCTGTAATTGACAGGTGGTGGTGTTAAGTGAGGACGACACTAAAGGCGATTCCATTGTTAAGACAAACTTCTCATTATGTCTCTGATTATGCTGACGCTCCGCGAAGCAATAGGTAAAGTAATAATGGTCTTTAGTTTAATAAAGTATTACTGGTCTTTTGTTTGGTAGAGTGTTACTGGTCTTTGTCCAGTAAAGTAATACCGGCCTTATATCCAATGCGGTATTACCGATCTTTTTTCCAGTAGAGTAATACCAGTTGTTAAACCGGTGTAGCAATACCGGTGTCCGGTAAAGGGAGGACGTGCGAATGCCTCATAATGAAACATCCGGGTTACACTCATTAAAGTTCCAGGAGTATTTTCGCTTGAGTATAAAGTTCCTAACTCATCCACGTTAAACTAATTTCTTCTAAATTTTGTGGCAAATTTATTATTAGTCAGCCAGCCAGAACGACTTGATTATCAATATAAAATAAACACCGACAAGTCGGTTGTTGTTGTTAAAGATTCGCTACCTGGAACAAGAAGTTCCAAGTAGCACGGGCTATAGTGAGCCCGTATACAAGTCGGCCACACTCATATTATTTATTGTGATGAACTGCGGACTTCGATTTGTGGGTGATTAAGTCACTCGTATATGCATTATTTAGATAGAAAAGCGTAACTAACTCAATATACAGAGTGTATTAAAGCGTTTAACTTCCCTAAACGTATACACAATTTGATTTCTGAATAGGAAAATGAGAAAAAAACTAGGACTAACATAAATATAATCCTAGAGGCACACATTAACTGTATTTATGTGCATCAATTACTTATATTAGTAGACTCTCGACTGTGTTTTATGCCACACTGGCGGACGGTTTAGTCAAACAACTCTCGTGGTGCTATGTAGATCTACAACCTATGTGAGATTTCCGGTTGATTATGCAGCTCCTTTCATGAAGAGCACGAACAAGAAAAGGTTCAAAGATATGGAACAAGACTTGTTCCTGAGCTGAGAGGACTGAAATACAAGGAAAGACTCAGGGAACTCGACGGTATCACAGTGACAGAGAGAAGGAATGGATGAAGACATGATAATGATGTACATTTCAAAGAGGAATTGATAAAATAAACAATCGTTCATTTGTCGTAATTATACAACATGCATCTTCGTCTCCACTGGAGACAGACTAATGGATAACTTAACAAAAATGTCGTACTAACCTCTGTTCAAAGACAAATAATATATTACAGTTCATTAAGGTCATAAATGGATTTCCAGATGTTTAATCAAGTTTCATGCCAAGATCATTCCCGTAATTCACATATACTGTTCTTCGCTTCTACTAAAGATAAGAGACCGAGTAACAACGTCATCTCAATAACGTACACATTAATTAACACTTTAGGGCGGTCGTATGATCTGGAGAAAGTAATGATCTTTCCTCATACTATTGATGCATACAAATAAATTATAAATTGATGGTAATCGGCAAGTTGAAATGATGTGGAGATTTTATATATTAAATATATATATATATATATATATATATATATATATATATATATATATATATATATATATATATATATATGAATGAAAACTCACACCCCAGAAGTGACTCGAACCCATACTCCCAGAAGCAACGCAACTGGTAACTACAGGGCGCCTTAATCCGCTTGACCATCACGGCCGTCAAAAGGAAGTGATAGCCGAGGCTATGAGGTGATTTGGTGATATGCTATGCCCAAGATTACCATCCGAGTTGCCGTCGGGGAAGTGGCTCAAATAGCCTCGGCTATCACTTCCTTTTGACGGCCGTGATGGTCAAGCGGATTAAGGCGCCCTGTAGTTACCAGTTGCGTTGCTTCTGGGAGTATGGGTTCGAGTCACTTCTGGGGTGTGAGTTTTCATTCGCATATAGTCCTGGGGACCATTCAGGCTTGTTCGCATATATATATATATATATATATATATATATATATATATATATATATATATATATATATATATATATATATATATTGGCCTGAGGGCCACTAACACTCTAGTGGCCTCGATGAGGACCACGGCTTGTCAAAAGTCCGTCATTTGTCCTAATGATTTTTTTTAAACTGATTTTAAACTTCAAGAGATTTGGTATATAACTACACAACAAATAATCATATTACAAAAATCTATTAGTAGGATAAATACTTCTTCAGCCGTCTATTATATTTATATGATTCCTGAGGACACAAGGTACAGTAGGTTTATGGGGGGGGGGGAGCAAAGTGAGGGTAAACCAGGCAGCAGGTTTACATAATTTTACACAATTTTAAAACCCTGGTTTGTGTTTCGGAGAGGCTGCAGGATCCAAGTAAGTTTAGTAGAACTTCTGGTTGCAATTCTTTTGACCATAGCTCGTAGCTCAGTCGATTAAGGCAGCGTCTGGGATGTTCTCGGACGCAGGTTCGACTCCTCGTCACGGCCCTTGTGGATTTGTTCATTTGATGCATCACGTTATTGTGATTTATGTGTGTATTAACATCTACGATACCCAGTTATGTCTCTTTTAGTGTAAATCCAAATAAAAAAAATTGACAATATTAATGTTAATTGCTAATCTACAGGCGCTTAAAAGTATAATTCTTAATTACTGAACACCTGCTGATTGTATTAATAACGTCCAGAGGAAGAATTGAGGGGTAACTTCTGTATCTCATGAGTATAATTTGTTGCTTCTTCCTCTACTCTTCTTGATAGGCTTTATACTAAAAGCAACTATCAATAGGTAGTAAAAATACTGACTCAAGAGTGTATGCATACATCATTCACTTTCGTATACAAGCAATGAAAGAGCCTAACAAGTAGTATATAAATCAAGTGCTGAAAATATTAGTACAAGTTGGAGTACAAATCAATGGATACAAATTTAATTATTTTAGATTTAAACAAATTTTTTTCTTTATTATAAAAAAGTATATAAGTACAAATAAAAGACAAGGTATCGAAACACCAAAACGTTTTCGTACATCACCAGCAACAGAACACCATTTCAATACAAAACAAATAAATACACCAAATCTCTACATACAAAAACATGATGGATATAGTAGGCATCCATCAGTCTCAGGAGACTATGGAGTTGCACTCTGGTGTCGGCCTGGTCTTGTATATCATGCATATACAAGTACACAAATCAGGGCAGAGGGCAAATGCGCGCATAAAAGGGAACAGAAGTACCCTAGTGAAACACTGTTAAAGCTCTGTAAAGACAAAACCAGAACCACACAACACGTAAACACATAATACACAAGAGAAATTTAAACACACGAAGGTCCACACCAAACGGGAGCAGCACCTCGGCCAAACCCAGAAAATACACGGAAAATTATAACCCATAATAAGTCGCAACAAGGGAAAGGATAAAAAAACCACAGCAGTACAAAGATAAATAAAAGAATAAAACGGACCTCAGTCAGAGGATAGAGCCAGACACAAGAACGGGATGAATATATTCCAAAATCAGAACTGCCGCATGCACGCCACGCATTCACAGCTGTGTCGAGCAAGCAAGAGGGGACACACCTGAAACCCCTCGTAACAGGACAGACAAACACGGAATATAACAATAAAGCACACTACCCACTCTCATGACATATAAAATATGCAACAAATCGTGAGAAACACACACACGCTAGCTCAAGGGGAAGGGCAGGGAAGGGAACTATGAGGAGAAAGCGCCAAGTCATTACGACTATATAGCTCTTGGAAGGGGTCAGGATAAGGATTTGGGATGGGACGGAGGGAAAGGAATGGTGCCCAACCACTTGGACGGTCGGGGATTGAACGCTGACCTGCATAAAGCGAGACCGTCGCTCTACCGTCCAGCCCTCAAGGGGAGCCACAGCTCCAGCATGCAAGCCAGTAAACCCAAACCAACATGCAGCGTTAGCCCCAACACGACCGGAACACCGCCCCTGGAAACACTTCCAGGACCCTGAACAGCAGGGATGTGGGGAAGGGATTGAAGGAGGAGTAATCCTCGAGAGGATAGGCGACAGACCGCCCCCCCCCCCTCCCCCACTCTTCAACACTAACCTCAAATGACGGCCATGCGACCACCGTCACCACTCCAAACAACCCCCACCTCGACCCACCTTCACAGGAGAGCCCACAGGCCGGTACTAGCGAGGAAGCAACTTCACCCCGTCCCTCCTCCGCTACATCCACAGCCTCAACCACTACACCCTGATCATCCTCCAGCTGCTCCATAGTATCCTCACAATCAGTGGAACGCAACCGGGCAGCTTTCCTCCTCCGGCACCAGCACACCTAGACGCGACGCCTCCTGAACGCGATGACTGGGACGCACATCTTCCATTGGAAAGGCAGCCAGAGATGCCTCCCGAGAGGTGGGGGGAAAGCCCCCCCTAGCTAGAGGCCCCACAGGCGGAGCAACCTCACCAGACCCGCTCACCAAAGCAGAAGGGAACGCCTCTAGGGGGGAGCATCCTCCACCACCACAGCAATCGGCACACTGTCAACCACCACCGGCACATTCGACTGCACACACAGCCCCGCAGGCGAATCCTCAACCACACACACAGCCCCGCAGGCGAATACTCAACCACACACACCGGCGGTCCGGCGACCCCGGTACCACAGGGGGCTCCACCACTTCTCACATTCCCACAAACAAGCCCAGCTTCCGGAAGCCTGGGTGCCAGAACAACACCACCAGCCAACGCTTCCCCTGGAGCTTCCGGAGTCTTCAGAGGCGGAAAATCCCCTTCTTCCGGAAAAGATTGACCTGGTCAGCTGTCCCAACGGAGCACGCCGCCGCCAGGTGACCGAGCAGTCCACACCTATAATATGTACGGGGGTTGGCCTGAATACAGACAGCGGAGTGTAAGCCCCATCATGGATATCAAAGACGGTATATTCCGTGCCAAGGACACCGTGAAAGTTCTGGAGCCAGCAAGCGACCCTTTACAATAGCCAGCAGAGACCTTGTCCCACTGTACACTTAGCACTTTTCCAAATTGCTCAAAACAGCCTGGTCAAAAGCCCATCCATCAATTCGAACGGGGCTCCATTCACTGCCACGTACGTCGACGTCATACTCAAGCTTACCACTCGGACAGTGCCTACATCATCAGGCAGAGGGAAAGAGCATCCCTCAAACCGATCGAGGAACTCCTGGAAGACAGCTTGCCATTGAAATCTGACCACCGCATGGCGGTCGTGAAGGAGCTGAACGCCCACCAAATCCACCAACGGGACATGGAGCACCGCCACGAGCGCAACACCAACCACCGTATGGTCCACTGGTGTAGAAAACTCTAGTCCAGCCAATGACGTCCGCTTAAGTGGAGGCAATGACGACCCCATCCTAGAGCAACCGCACCCTGCACAGCAAGGTACCACACAGGGCACGGAACAGTCACCCAACCACCGACGCCATGCCTCGCTTGTCAACTGAGGACCAATACCTGGGCACGTCCGCACTCTCTGGTGGCCATCCAGCGAATCCCATTAAACAATAAGAAAACATGAGGTCGGAAATAGGATTAAGATCTCAAGCAAGCTTCATAGATTCAAGCCTAGTTTAAATAAGTGCCAGAGTGGAGACTGCGTATGAACAGAAGTTGTATCGACCGCATGGGTCAAAAGACCTCTTGCAGGTTATTGACTATTATCGTGTGTTTAAGAGGAAGAGTGCGTGACAAAAGTGTTAGGAAATGCATTTGTCAGGTGTATTATCTCACACCACCTAAACTGAGGTGACAAATTTGTGAGGAAATGCATTTGTTAAGTATTATCTCATACCACTTAAATTGGGATCAAGAAAAATAAACATGCGCATAAAACACATTTTACCAGTGCTATCAAAACTGAATTATGGCTGCCTCGTTTATTCGCCAGTTTCAGTACAGCAGCCTGATGTTCATGTACCGACTTACGGTTAGGCACAGATTCCCATCTTCCCCAGGACAAAGCCATTATACTGCCACTGGTATTCTATCATTTG
This sequence comes from Procambarus clarkii, assembly GCF_040958095.1. NCBI lineage: Eukaryota > Metazoa > Arthropoda > Malacostraca > Decapoda > Cambaridae > Procambarus > Procambarus clarkii. The sequence continues at coordinate 48,387,486 of NC_091159.1, read as the reverse complement.
TTGGACACACGAGTTGGGTGAGGGGTGCTGTATTAGATTTTAAAGAGGACTCACTAACGACCTCGTTCACTCATTTAATGTGTTTTAATATATTTTACCAATGTAAACTAATCAAACTCTGCTTTTTAACCATTTAATGCTAGAGAAGTTTTCTTGATCCTTTGCCATGAAATATTTGACATATTTTCTGGACTAATTGTAGCACGAATCTCGCCGTGGCGTGTTCCGGATGGTAGATTTGGAGAGTCCCGATTCATCGTAAGAACTTTCATTATTCTTAGCAAAATAAATATTTTTCTGAACATTTTAGTCAACATTTACAATTTACTGCTAGATATACACACTGGACTAACATTACAGGTGGACATAATCTTTTCAGTTGTTTTACCGGACAACATTTATGAGATGCCCCTTAGAGAACTATTTTTGCAGCAACGAAGTGCCGGCTTTGAACAAGATAAGGCACTGTCACATTAGCCTTCATAAACGGTTGTTTGAAGTATCCAGGGAGATGAGCTTCCCAACGATCTTTACAGTTAATAATGCCAGATGTAGGTATGTGATAAGCAGTCCTTCAGGGTAGTGTAGTGCAGTCCTTCAGGGTATTCTGCCCGAAACACTATGCGTACTAGTGGATTTACAAGAATCTAAAATCATCATTGTTATCTACTCTCTTAACCCCCCAATGTACCTTCTTGTATATAAATAAATAAATAAATAAATAAATAATATGAAGACTGTTCAGGAACGACCAGATTTGTTCACGAAAGCAAATTATAACAAATTATCAGCTCGTCGCCATTAATATGATGTATTAATATGACAGTGTCAGATAAGAACATAAGAACATAAGAACAAAGGTAACTGCAGAAGGCCTATTGGCCCATACGAGGCAGCTCCTATTCTATAACCACCCAATCCCACTCATATACTTGTCCAACCCGTGCTTGAAACAATCGAGGGACCCCACCTCCACAATGTTACGCGGCAATTGGTTCCACAAATCAACAACCCTGTTACTGAACCAGTATTTACCCAAGTCTTTCCTAAATCTAAACTTATCCAATTTATATCCATTGTTTCGTGTTCTGTCCTGTGTTGATACTTTTAATACCCTCACGGAGATCACGGAGGAAAATTGAAACAGGAATTTCCTTAAGTACGTTCGTATATTAATACATCTTCAGAAGGAGGCTGAAGATGTATTAATATACATCTATACATTAATATTCAGACTCCTTCTGAAGATGTATTAATATACGAAAGTACTTAAGGAAATTTGTGTTTCAATTTTCCTCCGTGATCTGACACTGTCACATTTTTAATCACGTGTTTATTTTCGTGATTTACACACATGTATTAATATGTATATATGGACTAAATGCGTGAGAATCCAATGGGCAAAATGAAACGAAAACGTTTGGAAGTTTTGTTTTATTTTTCCTAGTGGATACTTAGGCATAATCGGATCACGTGTTATTGTGATTGTTCTTGCATGTGGACTATCTGCAAAGAACATAAATGTAATAATGTGTTATTATATAATTTTTTATGTCAGTAAGTCTCTGCAGGTCTTCACCTGCTAGGCTAGGCTAGGGTTATTGCGGAAACATATCTGTTTAGAGAGACGTCAACTGGGTCAACTTGCTACTTTCTTCAGGGCTGCTGTAATTTCCTTGTCGGATGGCTTGTCGGCTCCAAAGTGCCAGAGTTTTACTTAAAAAATCACCGCGGTATCATAGCCACGAGGGAACAGCTAAACACTGCCACAGTGCACAAAGCCTGGAATTGAAGGAGGGAGTACGGCGGTCGTGAAGGAGCTGAACGCCCACCCAGGCTACATTTCTCAGACAGTGTCAGTGTCTCGGCGGTTGGAATTGGTGGTAGCTCTCTGTGGGTTCGTGTGCCGGCTAGGACAAGGAGTCAGCAACACATTCTTCAACTATAACCACTAACTGCTCACCCACATCCTCGCTTTCTGTAAGTCCAAGTTTGGTGCCAGGTATTAACTTAGTCAGCCTTCTTCATATATTTTTCAAGGGTATACACATCTATTTTATAGTACACTGCCTTTTTGTAGATATGAAATTTCACATTTTTTTCTTTTCTTCGTGTTTCCATTTTGTTGCTCCGCAAAAATACATAAGTATAACATTGGAATATAACAAGGATGTGTTGGAGGTAACGTAACAAAAACGGACAATAATAGGGTGCAGTCTCGAGATTGGAATCTGTTATCACGAGTTTAAGAGTCGGTTGTCACGAGGCCAGATATTCCATTGCAAGGTAAGATTTGATGTGGACTTTTAAATATTCATCGTAGGGAATATATACATCAGAGTCAAATGGCTAACCGTGTCTTAGCTAGATAGTAGACATCCATAAGTCTCAGGAGACTATGGAGTTGCGCTCTGGTTGTCGATCTGGAGTGGTCTCTCCAGGGCACAAAGCCAGGGTAGGTTGATATGTAGAAGCTGTTACCCAACCAGCAGGTCCCCCTCTCCACCGCGCCGAAAGTCTCCAAAGGAAAGGCAAACGGTTAGCCATTTGATTCTGATGTATATATTCCCTACGATACACAGCTAGATATCTCTTAACTAAATATGCATACACTTATCTACAATAATTATCAGAGTAGATATAAAGAAGCGTGCGAAATTTACTGCAGTTAATTCATGCTAATCTTGACATTTTAAAGAGTTTTGTTTTTGTCATCAAATGTCCTGTGGCCAATCAGCAGAAGCGTAGCGTGGATTAATTATCCACACACTATGGGATAGTGTGTGGATAATTACACACACTAACGCACAAGTTATCCAGCCGGGTCTGCAGCCCCTTACATCAGGTCTTTTATAGTCATGACTCTCCCGGTGAGACCTCAGTTCTTACTGTTATATTCTTCCTTTGTTGTCTGACCTCTTCTGAGATTCGTAAGGTCAAGGAATTTGGGGGATTTCCCGCAACTATTAATATGTGTTCAAGGACTTTAATTTACGGCCCGAGTGCGTTGGACAACTCTTCTCGATTGATGCTGTTGTTGTTGTTATAGATTAAGCTACTCGGAACAAGTTCCAAGTAGCACGGGCTATGGTGAGCCCGTAACTTACCTGGCACAGGAGCGGGGCAAGTAGCACGGGCTATGGTGAGCCCGTAACTTACCTGGCACAGGAGCGGGGCAAGTAGCACGGGCTATGGTGAGCCCGTAACTTACCTGGCACAGGAGCGGGGCAAGTAGCACGGGCTATGGTGAGCCCGTAACTTACCTGGCACAGGAGCGGGGCAAGTAACACGGGCTATGGTGAGCCCGTAACTTACCTGGCACAGGAGCGGGGCAAGTAGCACGGGCTATGGTGAGCCCGTAACTTACCTGGCACAGGAGCGGGGCAAGTAACACGGGCTATGGTGAGCCCGTAACTTACCTGGCACAGGAGCGGGGCAAGTAGCACGGGCTATGGTGAGCCCGTAACTTACCTGGCACAGGAGCGGGGCAAGTAGCACGGGCTATGGTGAGCCCGTAACTTACCTGGCACAGGAGCGGGGCAAGTAGCACGGGCTATGGTGAGCCCGTAACTTACCTGGCACAGGAGCGGGGCAAGAAGCACGGGCTATGGTGAGCCCGTAACTTACCTGGCACAGGAGCGGGGCAAGAAGCACGGGCTATGGTGAGCCCGTAACTTACCTGGCACAGGAGCGGGGCAAGAAGCACGGGCTATGGTGAGCCCGTAACTTACCTGGCACAGGAGCGGGGCAAGTAGCACGGGCTATGGTGAGCCCGTAACTTACCTGGCACAGGAGCGGGGCAAGAAGCACGGGCTATGGTTAGCCTCGTGGACGGGAGATGTCTCCGTGTCGATTGATGTCATGGTTGTGATCATAGTCGCAGATCTGCTTGCACGGTACCAACTATACGCAAATTGTCAACAATTCGTTTTTATGTAATATATTTTCTTGCAGATTATGCTAAAAATCATTCATTTGCAATAAGAATGTCATATATGTGGGACGTTTTATTGGTACTAAAGACAATAATTTAGTTGTTGTTTAGCAATATAATCTAGATATACCATGTGATATAATGCCATTATTATTGTAAGTGATCTTATTATATTAATATTTTGTTTGAACATTATAAATATCACTGAGTAAATCTGCCCTTTTCCTTCAAATCCGCCCGTCCCCCCCCCCCCTCCCCCTCCCCCACCACACCCCACACCCTCCTTCTTCCCCCTCACCCAATATCCTCCCTGTCACCCCCTCCCTTGACCCCCCATACCCAACCCTCGCCCCCATAATCCTCCGAGACCCTGTTAACCAAAGACTGTCGAGCAGTGTCCTCCCCCGCGATAACAGCTTGACGATGCAACCTCAGAATACTGAAAAGAATTACTGAACAAAAAATTGTACCACTTACGGGCTATTCATGCCCGTGCCACCTCTTGGGTGGCTTAATCTTTATCAATCAATCAATCATCACAGTGTGCAACAATTTCACGGGAGACATCTCCCGTCACGCAGTGTGCAGTCGCACCTCCACAGATCTCCAGTATCAGCTCTTGATACTGGTAATGGCTCAAAAGGGCCACCACTTACGGGTTATTCATGCCCGTGCCACCTTTTGGGTGGCTTAATCTGTATCAATCAATCTGTTAACCAACTCATAAATTCCCTCCCCAAGTCCCCAACCACTGATCTCCTTGCCCCCCCCACCCCCCACCACAGACTCCTTTGCATTCCCAACCCATGACCTCCGACGGGAGACATCTCCCGTCACGCAGGGTGCAGTCGCACCTCCACAGATCTCCAGTATCAGCTCTTGATACTGGTAATGGCTCAAAAGGGCCACCACTTACGGGCTATTCATGCCCGTGCCACCTTTTGGGTGGCTTAATCTTTATCACTCAATCAATCACCATGACCTCCCTCTCCCCTCCACCACATACCCCCACTTGCTCCTCTATCCCTGCCAAAACTGACCCCAACACCAGACCCCCTCTCAGTCACACCACCCAGATCCTCCCCCCCCCCCCCCTAACATCCCAGATCCCCCAGGTCCTCCTTCCTTGTCCCCGAACTCAAATAGAATCAACAGAGACTGAGGATGGACAGAAGAGAGTCATCTTCAAGGTAATGTACTCGAACATAAATGGGATCACAAGAAAAGTAAGTGAACTTAGGGAAAGAGCACAAGAAGGAAACCCAGATGTAATTGAACTCAGGGAAACAAAACTCAGGAATCATAACAAATGCGGTGTTTACCCAGGACTACACTGTAATAAGGAAAGAGATGGAAGGAAGGGGAGGAGGTGGAATGGCCCTACTGGTGAGGAAGGAATGGAGTTTCGAGGAGATGGTTATTCTAAGCTATGAGGGGGTTCAGAGACTTCATAACAGGCACCATGACGATAGAAGGACCAAGAGTAGTAGGAGCAGTGTTATATAACCCATCTCCAAATGACAGAAGGCCCAGGCAAGAGTATGACAACAGCAACATGGCGGTTAACACTGTAATTGAGAGAGCAACCACTGATGCCTGTAAAAATCAATCCCATCTTCTCATCATGGGGGACTTCAATCATGGGAGGATAGACTGGGAAAACAAGGAACCGCATGGCGGTGACGAAACATGGAGAGCTAAACTGATGGAAGTGGCGACAAGAAACTTTTTACGTCAGCATGTCAGGGGGATCCATAAGAGTGAGAGGTAACGATGAACCAGCGAGACTCGTCCTAGTTTTCACTCTGGACGACTTCAACATAAGGGAAATCGGTTTCGAAGTCCCCATGGGAATGAGTGATCACAGTGTACTGATGTTTGAGTACCTGGTCGAAGTAGGGTTAATGTACTCAAGGAAGGGCCCAGAATGCCACAAAAGGGTGGCATTCAAGAAGGGAAACTATGAGGAGATAAGGAAATTCTTAACAGACATATATATCTTGGTAAACAGAACTCAGAAGAAAGACGGCCCAAGATATGATGGACTACATCACACATAAGTGTAAGAAGGCAACAGACAAGTTCGTCCCAGTCCAAAAGAAAAAAAAATAAATGCAGACAAGAAACCATGGTTTAATCACAGATGTAAGCTAGCAAAACAACTAAGTACAAGGGCGTGGAGAAACTATAGAAATAACAGAACACTAGAGAGCAGAGAAAGATACCAGAGAGCCAGGAATGAATGTCAGGGTGAGAAGAGAGGCAGAAGGGCAATACGAAAACGACATAGCAAGCAAGGCATAGACTCGACCTAAAGTGCTACACAACCACATCAGGAGAAAAACAACAATGAAGAATCAGGAACCTGTACACCAGTAGAATGACGGTTGAGAGGCGGGACCAAAGAGCCAGAGCTCAACACCCGCAAGCACAACTAGGTGAATACATAGTTACGAGGAAAGGCTGCGTGAAATGCACCTTACGACACTGGAAGTCAGAAGAGTAAGGGGAGACATGATCACTACCAACAAAATTCTCAGAGGAATTGACAGGGTAGATAAGGATAAACTGTTTAACACGGGTGGTACGCGAACAAGGGGACACAAGTGGAAACTGAGTACCCAAATGGACCACAGAGACATCAGAAACTTTTCAGTGTCAGAGTAATTAACAGATGGAATGCATAAGACAGTGATGTGGTGGAGGCTGACTCCATGCACAGTTTAAAATGTAGATATGATAGAGCCCAGTAGGCTCAGGAGTCTGTACATCAACCCCGGCAAGCACAACTAGGTAAGGACACTCACTCACTCACACACACTCTCTCTCTCTCTCTCTCTCTCTCTCTCTCTCTCTCTCTCTCTCTCTCTCTCTCTCTCTCTCTCTCTCTCTCTCTCTCTCTCTCTCTCTCTCTGTCTCTCTCTCTCTCTCTCTCTCTCTCTCTCTCTCTCTCTCTCTCTCTCTCTCTCTCTCTCTCTCTCTCTCTCTCTCTCTCTCTCTCTCTCTCTCTCTCTCTCTCTCTCTCTCTTTCTCTCTCTCTCTCTCTTTCTCTCTCTCTCTCTCTTTCTCTCTCTCTCTCTCTCTTTCTCTCTCTCTCTCTCTTTCTCTCTCTCTCCCTCTCTCCCAGACACTCGAACACAATAAACGCAGCAAGGTTTGCACGAAGCAAAAACGAGTCATCTTGTGCAACAAGACAGTCAACCCGGAACGTCTCTCCCCCTTATGGTCTGGTTCAGTGAGGCGTAGTATCCCCACAGTGCTGAGTAATGTATACCTCAGTGTACCACGGGCGCCTTCGTCACCCCATTCTCACCTCTATATTGGAAAACCCTTCCAGGTCATACCCAACCCAGGCTCTTGTTGAATTATTTCAATGTTACTCCATAACTCTCAAAGAAAACGGGTTTGTATAAATTCTTATTAAACAGAAGTATCCACAACTATGGCAAATTATTTTAATCATCACACCATCAGTTTGTAGAGAGTAGATAATTCGCTCATATAACAGCCCGTCCTCCTAAGGTTTTCCCAATGACAAGAAAGCTGTCTCATTAAAGTGCCCTTATCCTAACCTACCAGAGGACCCAAAACAGAAGACGGGACAGCATTTAAATTTCACTATCCGCTATTATTTTCTGGTACGATGACTTTTGGCCTTAGATAAAGTATACGTCAAAATGCGACGCTCTATTAGGAGAACGGGTTGCGATTTTCCTATAGATTTTCTCTGTGATTTTAATGCCCAGTGTCAGATGGTTCAAAGGCAGGAGTGACTCAATAAAACTGAATATAACCTATTCGGCGCGGTGCTCTCAGTAAACTCCTTTATCGGAAAAAATAATTGAACGTCTGTTTTGTGTTAATAGTAGTTCCAAAACACAGAAAGTTTTGTATCAACACTTCGGGAAAATAATGCAGCGTTTTCACAGAATAACTACATGAAACACACTACGTAGCCTAAGAATTTATACTCGACGTTAGGTTTCCCATTGTCTGGGATAGGATGTCTGTTGGGTTTATCCAGGTCCCCACTGACCTTCGACGGACCTTCTCCAGAACACAACCCATAACAGTTGACTAACTCCCAAGCACCTATTTGTTGCTAGATCAACAGAGGCATCGGAGGAAAGGAGAGATGGTTTAATCGTCTCGTCAGCTGTCCGAGACTCGAATCCGGGAAAATCGGTTGAGAGTTCTGTGTATTTCGCTGAGTCCAATATATACGCTGAAAGTTTACTTGTGTCGTGAACTGTGTCGGTGTATACTTGCTGGTTGATTAGCAAGTTCTGGTGGTGTTCTTAATGACTCTCCTGCCTCCCTACCCCCCAGCGGCTGATGGCCCTTACAAAAAACACTAACAAAAATCAACACACATCAACAGCTTTCTTAGGCATCAGTTTCCTAACACGCGGCGCGAGCTGTCCTTCACACCAACCTTGTTATACAATACTCGCTCAATTATACAACAACAAATATACACTGCGCCTTCAATTGTGCAGAGCTGGTATATCATTTCGAAGCAACATTTGACCACCTCCCTGATTTATGAATAAACTAATAGCCAAAGATAAACATGGTTGTATATGTGGGTATATTCCTCTCTTGTTTACCTTTCAACTTGAGCTGACTTTCTCATCATGGCGATCCTTTCCGAAGCCTAACCTAGCGAAGTAATTAAAACTCTGACGAGCAGCTTCACAGGGCCTAAGGATCAAGGTGGTTCTTGAGAGAGCATGCATTATCGCACGACTTCAAAACACCGCATATAAAAAGCAGGACATGAACCTGACCCTCGCCACCTTTATGAAATTTAAGATCTTTGAGAAATTTAAGACAGGCCGCCTTCCCGCGCGCGTGGTACACACGTCGTGGGCGTCGGGCGGGCATGGCTGCCTGCAGGAAAGGGAGGAGCAGGACCACACCCACCGAAGGTCATCCTCTCGCATTCAGCATCTCGGCAAGTGGAAAAAAAAGAGACTCCTACCACACCCGCGCTCAGAGCGATGGAAGGGTTGTGCGAGGGAAGAGAGTGTCTGGAGGTGATGGGGTCTACGAGCCTCGCCCTTGTGGTCTGTTATCTGTGTGTGGTTGTTCCCAGGTCCGGGGCAGGCCAGCACGGGGATTATACCCTGATGCAACGTTGCAGCTTTGACATTTCGCATGACCTTGACTATGCGGGGATCTTGAAAGGCGCATGAAACAGATATATTTTGTTGCTCAAATTGCATGTCCGCACAAGGACGAGACCAAGAGGCTATAATTAACGGGGTAAAGATGGAACATGACCGGCAGATACTGCCTCTACACACTGCCTGAGGCTACGGGCACGAGGCGCTCTCTCAAGGTGCTTAATGTAAACTTTCCCAGATCGATGCACTTTATTTTCCTAGAGTTGAGCTCTGCGGTGCAAGCGCAAGCTCGCGGACAGCCTGTTGCAGGTTTTTGTTTACTTCCCACTAACATTTTATGATTCTTGTGCGACCTTCGTGCAATGTGATCCATATTCTGCCATGATTCAACGACACACACACGGCCTCTAGATACAGCCAGATTATTGCACGGCCTTAATAAAGAGTTATCACTGTAGGCCTAATAAAGCGCGATGTATGTAGGTCAGGATACAGCGTGATCTCTGTAGGCCTATTATAACGGGATGCCCGTAGGCCTAATACAACGGGATACCTGTAAACCTTGTTGTAGACCACTAATGTGTACACAAATTCGCTTGAGGATAACAGCAGTTTTATGTATGCATATTAAATTTGTATTCTTATGTAAGCGTTTGGTAATGTTTTATGAGTCTTAATGAATATATATGTTATTGGCGTAACAAAAATACAATCTATTGTATATTAAAAAAATTATAAATTCAAAAATAAATAATTAAATTAAAAATATGAAGAAAGATGCAACAAGAAGTATTCAGTAATATGTTTTATAATGTCTGACTTAATATTTATTGTTCAGAAAAGTTATATATTAAAAGTAGATTATGTAATTTTTATATGTATTTTTAGTGAATTGATTAAAACTTTTGGTGCATATAGACCAAGTGGTTACGTTAGGGGGGGGGGTATATATATATACACATAAATCATACTCAGCCTATAAGGAGTATATACACTTGAGTTTAATTATTCATTGCAGAAATACAGAAATAACATTTTTTGAAAGACGTGGAATGAAGTGAGTGTTGACGGTGGATGAGAGACATGGACGATGGATGTGTCTACGGTGTTGGAACGTTGAGGCCATGATAGCAAACGTCACAACGGGTTCAGAGTGCACAATGTTGGGTTCAATACGACAGAGGTAAACATTGGCTCGGAACTGGTCGCATACAAGTGGAGTCAACTTGCAAGCAGTGACTTTGAATGTTTGACAAATTAGTCAGAAGAATGAGTGAAAATTGGATCTACGTTGTATGGACCGGAAAGCATACTGCAGTGTCTCTTCGTGCCACAAACTTTAATGTATATAAATCTAAATTTAAATATAATTAAGGGATAAATATTTTTGCAAAATAAAAGCGAGGAAGGGCTAAGGGAGCTAAACCTCACGTCTTTGGAAGACAGAAGAGTAAGGGGAGACATGATAACCACCTACAAAATTCTCGGGAATTGACAGGGTGGACAAAAACAAACTATTTAGCACGGGTGGAAAACGAACAAGGGGGACACAGGTGGGAAGATTTGATAGAGCCTAATAGGCTCAGGAACCTGTACACCAGTTGATTGACAGTTGAGAGACGGGACCAAAGAGCCAAAGCTCAACCCCCAGCAAGCACAACTAGGTGAGTACACACACACACACAATAGAGCCTAATAGGCTCAGGAACCTGTACACCAGTTGATTGACGGTTGAGAGGCGGGAACCAAAGAGCCGAACCTCAACCCGCGCAAGCACAACTAGGTGAGTACAAGTTGGAACAAGCTAAGTGAGAAAGTGATGGAGGCCAAAACCGTCAGTAGCATCAAAGCGTTAAACGACAAAGAGTACTGGGAAGACGGGACACCACGAGCAAAGCTCTCATCCTGTAACTACACTTAGGTAATTACACTTTACACACTGAAATCAATATAGCGTAATGCATCAAATGAACAAACACATAAGAGCCGTGATGAAGGCTCAAATCTAGGTCCTAGAGGATCCCAGACACGTCGATTAAAGCGCGTCTGGGATCCTCTCGGACGTAGGTTCGAACCCTCATCACGGATCTTGTAGATTTGTAATTACAATTGACTGCTGCCGCCAGAAGCGTCTTGTTTATTGTGCACCCCTGTATCCTGTGAGACAGAAAAGGATTACAGAGGGCACAAAAGGTCTTAATCAGACTTCAGTGTTTTTTTTTACATTAATTACAATAAATATGCACACCTCATAATTACAGTAACAGCTAGTAATATACTTCTCACACTGCAGCTTCTATGTATCAACAACATATTGTTATATATTGGTGGTAATACTGCTTGTTGATGATACCAATGATGGTCTTCAGAAGTTAACAATAGAGATGTTACTTATGGTGTTAAGTCATAACCCGAAAATTCAATATACATGCAATTTATGTACAAGAAGCGAAACATGGATACAGTACGAGTATTTCAGAAATTTTATTATTTACAATTAAATTATTTGCCATTTCAAGCAAAGCAAGTTTATTTCTATCTCCAAATGGTTACATTTGTACAGAGTGCAAAATAATAATGATGTAGTGTAGTGTGTCCCTGTGTTTGCTCTCACACTTTATACTTCACTTTATCTAGAGTCCCAGACGAGCCCAACTGCCAGAGATACTTGTAGCCAAGTAAGTAAGTAATTATAAAAGAAGGCACCAAGCCGGGAAGGCTATGTAGCATGCTTGTAGCCTAGTCGTCTTCCAGCTGTGACGACACCTCTCAGTCTACTGACTTTCTTACTTGTCTTATATAAAATGTTTTGTTTGACCTGACATATTTAATAAACAATGTCTCTACTAATTCCTATTTGAGCTCTTTTGCTTTCTTCAATTTCTTCAAAATGATCTAAGAGTTCTCGTCGTATGACGTTCTTAAGAGTTCCATTTGATAGGCCATCCAGTTGTCTTTATTTACTGCAAGCTTAACAAGGGCATCATCTCATGTTCTGCAGCTCAGTGTGAGAGGAAACCCACAATAACTTGATTTTGACTCCCTTATTAAATATACACATATATCTATGCCTGGCTTCGGAGACATGCACGTTACAATTTGATTGTACGCTATTTAATCCCAGTAATGAGGAGAGGGAGTCGGTGATAATTAGACAGTCTACCACAGTGTGTTCAATCATTCTGAGCGCTACAAGAACAGCCATCAGTTAAACTTGCAGCGTGGACGTCCAATTAATGACTCTAACATTGCCTTCACTTGTGGTATCGTCGAGGTGATGAGCAGTGGCAGCACTTCCCGCCCTTACTCTAACTGAACTGAGATCCATCAGTGTATATGGTCGGTGTGATGTTACTCTCAGTTTGTAAATAAATCGCCTTATGCGTTTCTGTTCTCTTATTGAGATTTTCGGTGATATTTAGCGCCCTCTGATTATTCCGCACATTTGATGGTGCTACATAGCCTTCCCGGCTTGGTGCCTTCTTTGATAATTACTTACTTGTAAATGGTGTTCAAGGGTGCTTAATTATGCATCAAACTGAACATGAGGGTTTTGTGTGCTTAATTTCTTGGTGGAGTATGTAGCCGTCATGATGACAAAAGGTCCTGCTATCTACCAAGGCGGCAGAGAGGCAGTGTAGAATTACCAAGGTGTAACCGGGTACCATGATAATGAAACTAATCATCTATTGACAATGTGTTGATTAACATGAAAGTGCTCAAGTAATTACTGTTTCATTTTTCCTTCGCGGTGAATACCTTCAACAGTGTACAGTTGAAGGTATAATCATATATTGAACTATTGAGAATAATTTCTCACCTTGAGTCTAGAAAGATGTGAGCTTGAGACACAAGCCAGTTAAGGACGCTGCTCGCAGCCTCATGTAACCAAGAAGCTCTCTCTGGATACCTCACAATCAATTCACTCTTCATCTCTGTAATGAAACAAATTGAATCCTATGTATTATTTTTCCTGGAGGTGCTTCGCCCCTCAAACCCCACCCCACCCACCCCCTCCCCACCCTCAGTGACACAGATGTTGCTATCGTGTATTCTATACAGAAAAGTAGGTAGACTAATGTTAGGCTAGATAGCGGCGGTGCAGGAGCACGAGCTGGCAACACTGTTGCCTGCACAACTGTTGCATGTTAACTGTTGCGTGTCAACTGTTGCCTGCACAACTGTTGCGTGTTAACTGTTGCGTGTCACTAACGCGAAATCTGGTGTGCTCTACACCACTGCACGCGGTTGTATTACTCATCGTGGGGATGAGTGAGGGGAGAGATATATGGTGAGTATCCATGTGTGTACCGCGTGATGAGTCGGCCGGAGCCCCACCCAGGGGTCCGGTGATGTGGTCCTGGCCGAGCACATCACGGGATCCCGGGATGAGGCTCCGGCCGGGTGATGATAGGTTTCACACCCCGTAACTATCCTCCTCTCACACAAACACACACACGCTATTTGCGTCATTGTAAACATCTTCGCTATGCACTGTCTTTTACGGCGTAACCATCTTCACTACACACGGACTCGTTCACTGTAACCACCTTCACTGTAACCACCCAAACTACACTCGAGCATTGTCATCACTGTAGTCCTCTTCACTACACAGCGCCTTCATCACAATGACCATCACAATAATTGTAATTTAGAAGCAATAAGATGCTTATCTTAACATACTAAGAAGGTTAGGTGAGGTCAGTGTTTTCTATGAAGCTTTTCAAGGTAAACTAAAATATTCACAATCAATTAGTATATCACATATGCACTTATTAAATAAGTCAATATTGACTTAAAGCAAGTGCGAGAACGGGTTGCATCAGTACCCCAGACACCGCTAGGTACACTATCTACACCCATCATCATCACTACCTTGCCTCCCCCCTTTCACCACCCTCCTTAGTCTTCACCATCCTCCCTGTACATCACTATCACCTCGGTGAGGGAAAATTGGATCTTCACTGATTTCAAGAAGCTCTTGACAAGTGCTCCAGCTGGATAGTCTTGAGTCTATCCCCCTTCAAGGGGGGGACGCACCCGACCCGCCCACTGACCCCCCCCCCTCCTCCACTACACCGACCACAACACCCTACTGCACCCACTACACCCACCAGTACACCCCCACCAATCACCGTGAGACGTGGACAAACTAACATTCTTCTTTGTATATAACTAGAAGACGTACCTAGCCGTCCCCCATCCTATCGCTTCCCCCCCCCCCCCCCCCCGTCCCTATTCCTTCCCTCTGCTCCCTCCGCCTCCCTATTCCTGAGGGGAGTGACGGGGTGCAGGAAGTGTCAAGGGATAGGGCGTGACGGGTGGAGGGAGTGTCTATGTGAAGGGAGTGTCTAGGTAGTGGGAGAGGAGAGTGGTGAGAGAGGCGGGTGGAGAGTACCGTAAGCGGGCCCAGGAGCCTTACACGAGGCGGAGGACCTTGAGCTCGTCGCAGCCTTGACTTTCCTGCCTCCAGTTCCGCTGGAACAAAAACCACTCCGGCTGGATGTAACAGTGCTGCCCCCCGTTGCCTTCTTGCAGGTTGCTGCTCGCCTCTTGCAACACGCTCTCCGCCAGGGCTTAACTACCCATATACTAATTTATCATCATATCTCCAAAATCTTTTTCAGAAAACACGTGTCAAATCCACCTAATTTGAAACCTGTCTCAGTGGTGGGCTTCAGTGGTGACAACTCTATTACATTATTCATGTTTATCTATATCCACATTCAACCTAAATTTACGCGTGTCTCTACAAGCCTCATTCTCAGAACTTTTTTTTATCTTTATTTAAGAAAATACAATATAAATTACATATACATAAGTTTTACAAGGCAATTATACATTACAATTCTTAGTGAACAAGTGTTTCAGTAGTATAGAACAAGATCTTAAAAAAAAACCGGGATCTCTTCCGTCGAGTCCGCAGTGTTAAGAATATTTAGAATGTTTATCTTGATATATTTATAGCGAGAAGTGTACCCCGGTTTTCAGTGTATATGTCGTACCTAATACCCAGACTACTTGGCCTAGTATGTAAGACCCAATTTGCCTAACAAGCAGCAGTGATTTTCGTTATTTTGATATGTTTATTTTCAATTTGATTTATTCCAATAAATATTATTATAATATATTAAGAACATGAATTACTGGCAGTTATGTTAGCTCAGGTTATTCAGCTTAGGTTAGGTTTGTTATGTTTGGTTCGATCAAATTTCTATGTTAGTTTTAACTTAAAAAAAATCCAATCATACATAATTTAAGGTAATTTTTTCATTTCATAAGAAAAAACTGTGAAAAATATAATACTTCAGGAAAAATCGGTTTGTTAGACAACTTGGTCTATTAGGCACATCACTGAGAGTTCTGGACTGAGAGTTCTGGACTGAGTTAAGAACAAATGTATGCTTGCTGGTTGGTCACTAGAGATCCAAGTGGCCGTGTGGTGCTTGAATGGTGGCGAGGCTGTGAACTCCACACCAAAGGCACTACGGGCTCACCATAGCCCGTGCTACTTGGAACTTTGTTCCAGGTAGCAAATCTTTAACAACAACAACAACTCCACACCACTCAAGTGGTCGTGTGGTGCTTGAGTAGTGGCGAGGCTGTGAACACCACTCAAGTGGTCGTGTGGTGCTTGAGTAGTGGCGAGGCTGTGAACACCACTCAAGTGGTTGTGTGGTGCTTGAGTGGTGGCGAGGCTGTGAACACCACTCAAGTGGTTG
Organism: Procambarus clarkii; assembly: GCF_040958095.1. Lineage (NCBI taxonomy): Eukaryota > Metazoa > Arthropoda > Malacostraca > Decapoda > Cambaridae > Procambarus > Procambarus clarkii. Next base: position 48,371,701 of record NC_091159.1, on the reverse strand, counting down.
TGTGGTGCTTGAGTAGTGGCGAGGCTGTGAACACCACTCAAGTGGTTGTGTGGTGCTTGAGTGGTGGCGAGGCTGTGAACACCACTCAAGTGGTTGTGTGGTGCTTGAGTAGTGGCGAGGCTGTGAACACCACTCAAGTGGTCGTGTGGTGCTTGAGTGGTGGCGAGGCTATGAACACCACTCAAGTGGTCGTGTGGTGCTTGAGTAGTGGCGAGGCTATGAACACCACTCAAGTGGTCGTGTGGTGCTTGAGTAGTGGCGAGGCTGTGAACACCACTCAAGTGGTCGTGTGGTGCTTGAGTAGTGGCGAGGCTGTGAACACCACTCAAGTGGTCGTGTGGTGCTTGAGTGGTGGCGAGGCTATGAACACCACTCAAGTGGTCGTGTAGTGCTTGAGTAGTGGCGAGGCTGTGAACACCACTCAAGTGGTCGTGTAGTGCTTGAGTAGTGGCGAGGCTATGAACACCACTCAAGTGGTCGTGTGGTGCTTGAGTGGTGGCGAGGCTATGAACACCACTCAAGTGGTCGTGTGGTGCTTGAGTGGTGGCGAGGCTGTGAACACCACTCAAGTGGTCGTGTGGTGCTTGAGTGGTGGCGAGGCTGTGAACACCACTCAAGTGGTCGTGTGGTGCTTGAGTGGTGGCGAGGCTGTGAACACCACTCAAGTGGTCGTGTAGTGCTTGAGTGGTGGCGAGGCTGTGAACACCACTCAAGTGGTCGTGTAGTGCTTGAGTGGTGGCGAGGCTGTGAACACCACTCAAGTGGTCGTGTGGTGCTTGAGTGGTGGCGAGGCTGTGAACACCACTCAAGTGGTCGTGTAGTGCTTGAGTGGTGGCGAGGCTGTGAACACCACTCAAGTGGTCGTGTAGTGCTTGAGTGGTGGCGAGGCTGTGAACACCACTCAAGTGGTCGTGTGGTGCTTGAGTAGTGGCGAGGCTATGAACACCACTCAAGTGGTCGTGTGGTGCTTGAGTAGTGGCGAGGCTATGAACACCACTCAAGTGGTCGTGTGGTGCTTGAGTAGTGGCGAGGCTGTGAACACCACTCAAGTGGTCGTGTGGTGCTTGAGTGGTGGCGAGGCTATGAACACCACTCAAGTGGTCGTGTGGTGCTTGAGTGGTGGCGAGGCTGTGAACACCACTCAAGTGGTCGTGTGGTGCTTGAGTAGTGGCGAGGCTATGAACACCACTCAAGTGGTCGTGTGGTGCTTGAGTGGTGGCGAGGCTGTGAACACCACTCAAGTGGTCGTGTGGTGCTTGAGTAGTGGCGAGGCTATGAACACCACTCAAGTGGTCGTGTGGTGCTTGAGTGGTGGCGAGGCTATGAACACCACTCAAGTGGTCGTGTGGTGCTTGAGTAGTGGCGAGGCTATGAACACCACTCAAGTGGTCGTGTGGTGCTTGAGTAGTGGCGAGGCTGTGAACACCACTCAAGTGGTCGTGTGGTGCTTGAGTAGTGGCGAGGCTATGAACACCACTCAAGTGGTCGTGTGGTGCTTGAGTGGTGGCGAGGCTGTGAACACCACTCAAGTGGTCGTGTGGTGCTTGAGTAGTGGCGAGGCTATGAACACCACTCAAGTGGTCGTGTGGTGCTTGAGTGGTGGCGAGGCTGTGAACACCACTCAAGTGGTCGTGTGGTGCTTGAGTAGTGGCGAGGCTATGAACACCACTCAAGTGGTCGTGTGGTGCTTGAGTGGTGGCGAGGCTATGAACACCACTCAAGTGGTCGTGTGGTGCTTGAGTGGTGGCGAGGCTGTGAACACCACTCAAGTGGTCGTGTGGTGCTTGAGTGGTGGCGAGGCTATGAACACCACTCAAGTGGTCGTGTGGTGCTTGAGTGGTGGCGAGGCTGTGAACACCACTCAAGTGGTCGTGTGGTGCTTGAGTGGTGGCGAGGCTGTGAACACCACTCAAGTGGTCGTGTGGTGCTTGAGTGGTGGCGAGGCTGTGAACACCACTCAAGTGGTCGTGTGGTGCTTGAGTGGTGGCGAGGCTGTGAACACCACTCAAGTGGTCGTGTGGTGCTTGAGTGGTGGCGAGGCTGTGAACACCACTCAAGTGGTCGTGTGGTGCTTGAGTGGTGGCGAGGCTGTGAACACCACTCAAGTGGTCGTGTGGTGCTTGAGTGGTGGCGAGGCTGTGAACACCACTCAAGTGGTCGTGTGGTGCTTGAGTGGTGGCGAGGCTGTGAACACCACTCAAGTGGTCGTGTGGTGCTTGAGTGGTGGCGAGGCTGTGAACACCACTCAAGTGGTCGTGTGGTGCTTGAGTGGTGGCGAGGCTGTGAACACCACTCAAGTCATTGAATGATTTGTTTATATTAGTCCTTAAAATTGTCTTCTCGTCGCCTGACATTCATATAATATTGTTTTTAAGACAACATAAATAATGATTTACTCTCAGGTAAATAATTCACTGTAAATTTATGTAAACTAGAAAAAAATGCTTTTTTGAAAATGCTTCTTAACTTGTGTAAACTAAGCCAACTATAAATGTACTAAAAATTTATGAATACAATTTTTGTATTGTTTAGGTATTAACGCTTTAGTCCTGAACGTCAAACTAAGAGTCAAATACAAGGTCACACTAGCCTAACCTAGACATTGAAACTGGCTCCAGCACTGTCCTTGACAACGGACGGGTACTGAGCAGAGGCTTACGGGGTGGCCACTTACCTACCAGTGCTTACCTCTTAGTGCTTACCTTTCAGTTCTTAAATATCAATGACCAAGGGGGAGGGGGGGAAGTGAGCTCTAGCTCTTGCATGCCTCCTCACCATTGAATCTTCTGCAAACATTCATATATATGAGCGCACTCCTTAGGGCAGGTAGTTCACATGAATTAGGAACAGTAGAGGTCCCAAAACCGAGCCTTGGGGAACCCCACTTCTTAATTTCACCCAGCTCGAAACCTCCTCTTTGACTAAGTGTATGTGGATGTACCGGATGACGCCGCCCGGCCTTACGGATGAGTAGAGGATGCCCTGCACGGGGGTGGATGAGCAGGGCTGCCTCGCCCACCCCTCGAGGCCCACCACACACAAAAACGAGAAGTCTCACACAGTCCGAAACAACTGTTTTTATCAATGTTTCGTTCCCGTCCTGTATCTCGTCGATTCGCTCAAGCTAAATCACCAATTACAAGATCCTTATCTGAGAATGGATCAGTAAATCCCACAGAACATTTCCCCGGAGAGACAGAATGCGGGGGTCAGAAAACACAACAAGAGATCAACACGAACCAGTGCGCCATTGCCTAATTAAAGTTATCACGGGGGTAGGCGCTGGCTCAGTGGTACTCCAGGTGAGTGGGTCCAAGGCTATGTTTCACACGCCCAGCTCCGGGAGTTTCCCCGGTCACTAGTGGAGAGTCTCAAGCCTCGTAGCTACCCGCCCTCCACGCCCTGACATAAACACTGCCGACCTCGGCAAGGTTGCAGAGGTTAGGTTCTCTAGGGTGGAGGAGTGTTGCGTAACTCATCACCCATCTCTATACGCCTCAGAATGTTTGGTGATATGTTTATTGTTTGTGATGTGTGTATATGTATGTATTAACACGGTGTACTGAACGGGGTGAGAATAGCTTGAGTTGCCTCATCCCTTTGTGTGTATTTTACATCAATAAACTTATTTCAATTTCAATTTCAATCTCTATTCGCAGATATATAACAAGTTATCAAAAGTCATAATTACCATTGTTAATTACTTTAACACTCCACCAAAATGAAATAAATACACACGAGAAACGCACAAACATGTTTATAAAACACTTAGAACAGCTAAATGTTTATTTCTAAATACCAGCATGGATTTAGAGAATGACAATCCTGCTTTGACACTCTTATCTGAGTTCCACAACAAACTGATGCAAACTCAACAAGAGAGAGAAGGACAAAGAGTCTGTACCTTCCTCAACTGGTCTGAGAGCCGGCCACTTCAACTCGAAATGAGACAAATGCAACGTTATGATAGCAACAGTTCTACAGACATATGTTATTTTGTCTGACTGAAAGAGTTAAGTCACTCTGACTTTCATCCCACACTCGCCCTCTATTCTCTTCAATTAATCAATCATACATAAAATAATCATAAAAAGTGACAAAAAGCTATCTAAAATAAAAAGTAAATGTTCTGGACTGCAAAGTATAGTCCAGAGCAGAGTCCTGGACTAATGTAAACTTTTAGTGTATATGGCGTTGACCGACCTCACCTAACCTTCTTAGTATGTTAAGATAAGCATCTTATTGCTTCTTATTTACAATTATTACTTAACATATCAACGGTATAGGTTAAGTAATAATTGTAATTAAGAAGCAATAAGATGCTTATCTTAACATACTAAGAAGGTTAGGTGAAGTCGGTGTTTTCTATGAAGCTTTTCAAGGTAAACTAAAATATTTACAATCAATTAGTATGTCACATATGCACTTATTAAATATGCCAATATTGACTATAAGCAAGTGCGAGAACGGGTTGGGCATACACCTCTCAGTGTATATATCAGTGGAAGTGAATACACAAAGAAAAAGATTATTATTATTAACATCTTTATTGACAAAATTAATTACAATTTTGCCTAATCTGAGGAGAAAAGATCACCCATTAGCCGAGAGGGAAAGTGAGGAAGATTAATCACTTGAGGGGAAGAGTTATTTATTTTATTTATTTATTTATTTATATACAAGAAGGTACATTGGGTTAGAGAGAATACATTACATAGTATTTACAATCTTGTAAAGCCACTAGTACGCGCAGCGTTTCGGGCAGGTCCTTAATCTAACAGATAATTTTAAGTAGGTAAATTCTAGCAGAATTAATAAAAGGATAACAAATACATTGCAAGAAAAAAAAATGAGATGAGAGAGATTAGTAAGTATATTAAAGCACATTGTTATATTAAAGCTCTGATTGTGAGAGTGTGAGAGACAAATGTCGGCTGCTTCCTCCAAGCGCTTGTCTGTTGGCAACGCTTCAACTGGTAATGTACTGATAAGGTTTATACATCACACGCTTCTTGTTGCACCGATTGTTGCACTGTAGACCAGAGCTGTTGTCAAGTACAATGGCAAGGAGTTTCATAACGTACCCATGCCCAGGATGGGCATGTCGGGGCAGGTTTTGTGTTTGAAATTTGACAAGGGCTGAGTACTGCGCACCAAGCTCATTAAGTACCTTGAAGTATGGTTGGCTTTCTTCTCGACTCACAATCGGGGATTCCCGGGCGTCACATAAATTGTTGGGCATGTGTCCTGTCACCTAATGCCTCCGTTCACCTAGTAATCAATAGGTACCCAGGAGTTAGGCAACAGTTAGGGGGGGGGGGGGTTTCATCCTGTGAAGGAAAAGTATTTCAACTCTGGTGAGAACCTTAATATAATTTTTGGTAGATTGAAAACGGCCAATGTACTCATGAAAAACTCGCCAGGCACCAAGCAGAACGCTTTGAAGGAGACCAACGTCGTCTATGCCTTTAAATGCCCACTTGGGGACTGTAAGCCCCAAAGAACTCAGTATATAGGCAAGACAACAACGTCTCTTTCTAGGCGACTAACAATGCATAAGCAATAAGGAGCCATCAAGGAACACATAATAAGAATAAGGAACGCTGCGACTAAGGAACTAAATAACACATAAGGAACGCTGTGCGTACTAGTGGCTTTACAAGAGTGCAATTACTGTACTATGCTATGTATTCTCATAAATCCAAATGTACCTTCTTGTATATAAATAAATAAATAATCTCTTCTCACAACCAGACCATCACCAGAGAAATCTTAACAAACAACACAGAAATCATCGATAGGTACGGCGATAGCAGGCGGCTCGACATGAGCGAGGAACTACACATCAAAAAGTCAACACCAGCAATCAACAGCCAATTAATGCACAACTATATTCTATCTACTTCAAGACCCCGAACCAATATGGAAGCAGCAAGAGGAAGTATGGGCCAATAGGCCTTCTGCAGTTACTTCCATTCATATGTTCACTTATCCAATTTATACCCATTGTTTCGTGTTCTGTCTTGTGTTTGTCACCTCACCCAAAACTTTTGTACCATATCACCTCATCCAATAGAGTATAAGTACGAAGAATTTGTGTGTAAATTAAGTCTTTGAAAATGTAATACGAATTACGAAACGCTTTCAGGCGTCAGACAATTACAAAATGAATTTCGGAGAACTGTTATTTTTATTACCACCGACAGTGAAGAAAAACATAAGAAATATTGAGAAGATTCGTGTTAGAATAATCAATCTTACCTTTTCGGTCATATTCAACAACATATGTTTACAAGAAAGACTGCTACCAAAATATACTAAATAAACTGTCCTTCATGGATAGGGTTAGAGATCTGTTAAACATATAGTTCAGTGATTTATTGAACAATTAACCACAGAAGGTGATTGTAGTATTTTTATAAATGTTAATCTAACCTACAAACAAACATAAACCGGCTTCAGTGCTGGACACAACCGGTTCGGGCACTGACACGGCTGTCGTCCACGTGGCTCAGTACTGCGCAGGTAAACTTACAGGTTTACTGAACATTTTAATGAGTACACATCCTCTATAATGATGTTCCACACTCTAGTGATGTTGCACACTCTACTGATGTTGCACACTTTAAGATGTTCCACGCCAAGAAGAACAGTCAAAGTCAGCTTATTATTATTAACATCTTTAGTGACAAAATTGATTACAGTTTTGTCTAATCTAAGGATTTCAATTAAGTCTTATTAAAGTGAGGATAATGCTGGTATTCACTGTCACGCAGGACAGAGGGTCATACATAAGACAATAGGTCTAACTCTAAACTGTAGGCTGAAGCACATATATATCATGGTTACAATCAATGTTTTAATGTATGGATATGTGAAAACATCTTTCTACTGTGCACTGCCACACAAGGGCAGGGATGGGTTCATAAGTGATGCAGCTTAGAAGTAAAATAAATAAAAATTGTTCTTCATTCTTTAAAATGGACAAGCAAATTTTGGATAAATTGTTAGGATGTGGTCCAGAACACCTGAGTCAATGAAATAGTTACACAGTTGGTGGTACAAGAGGCCAGGATGTTAAAAATCTTTTACAGTTTCACATTTAACAATAAAATGTTCGAGTGAATGCATTAGAGGTTTATCACAGAGTTTACAATCTGAATATTCTGGTAGTGGCTCCGCCTCACTAACCTACCAGATGTGTCTATAGCCAAGGCGAATTACCGCAATGACTACATCACATTGCCTGGTCCGGTTACTGTGCTGACCATACAAATACCTATTATTACAAAACTTGTCATAACTTTTAATACTGCAGCTTTCAGGTCTCTGGGCATTTCTTAGTTCTTCTAAATCTGAATTAATTTCTTTAATTTGTATGCTTCTAATAATTGCATTAGATAGTCCAAAGTCATAATCAATGTTTTCTTTCCTGCAAGCCTCATTGGCCAATCGATCTACAAAGTCATGTTTTCCAACTCCAACATGGGATGGGATCCACATAAATTTTATACAATAGTTATTATCATTGGCAAAAATTACATTCCATTTAATATTACAAGCTACTTCAGACATACATTGTGATGGGTTATTTAAGGACTGCAGAGCACTTTTAGAGTCACAGAATATTACTCCACCACCATTGAGCTTAAGGTACTCAGTGGAGAGACGGTTTCGACCTGAAGGAATGCAACAGGTCCCACAAGGCTCGGTCCTTGTACCACTACTGGTCCTAATTTATGCGAGCGACCTACCCGCGGGAGTGAGCTTGTGCAGACGACACAAACCTGCTGAGGAATGTAAAACAGAGAAGAACTGAAGAAAGTTACAGGACGGGGCCTGACAGCTGAGTGGACAGCCTTTCGGATTCGTAGTCCTGAGGTTTCGGGTTCGATCCCCGGTGGAAGCGGAAACAAATGGGCAGAATTTCTTTCACTTTGATACTCCTGTTACCTAGCAGTAAATAGGTACCTGGGAGTTAGACAGCTGCTACCGGCTGCTTCCTGTGGGTGTGTAACAAAAATGGAGGCCTGGTCGGGAACCGGGCCGCGGGGACGCTAAGCCCTGAAATCATCTCAAGATAACCTCAATATAAGAAGACCTGTACAACTAGGTGAGTACACACTCTCTCTCTCTCTCTCTCTCTCTCTCTCTCTCTCTCTCTCTCTCTCTCTCTCTCTCTCTCTCTCTGGAAACTCCAGCAACAAATGGTTGCTAGAGTATAGTCCCAATAAGTGTAAGGTAATGAAGATGGGGAAGAGTGAAAGAAGACCAGAAGGTGCCAACACCATAGATGGGAGGCAACTAGAGGAAGCTCAGAAAGAAAGAGATTTGGGAGTGGATTTAACACCAACACCAGAGTGGAATGCGACACGCTGGCGAACATCGTTTAAAAATATAAATCCGGACTCTTTCAAAGCAATCTACACAGATTTTGTTAGACCAATACTGGAATATGCAGCACCGGCCTGGTAGGCATCTGCACCTGGTGGAGCATGAAACTAAAATGTAAAAAGTACAGAAGTTTACAGCAAGACTGGCACTAGAGATAAGAAGGAACTGGACATCACGACCCTGGAGGACAAAAGAATATACACTATATATATATATATATATATAGTGTATATATATATATATATATATATATATATATATATATATATATATATATATATATATGTGTGTGTGTGTGTGTGTGTGTACTGGCAGTGCTTAGGGCTTCTATTCCTCTGACTAGTGCTCTTGCATCTTGATTTAATTGGAAGAGGATTTTTCCAAAAGTCATCTTCGTTCGAGGCGAAGAAAAAGTAAATAAATAACTATAGAATGTATTACACTTACTATAAAATTATTCAACGTTTCGAACCTACATGGTTCATTCTCAAGTGATGGGACAGTAAAGGGCATATTGGATTTATACATTAAAATGTGAGGTGTAGACAAATAGGTCAATACATATGGGTCAAAAATAAGGCATAAAGGGGAGAAGAGTAAGGCATTAAAGTAGGAAGAATAAGGTGATAATAGGGTACGAAACACATACAAAAATTAATCAAGTGTAGTGGGCGTAGCATGTTGGGCAGTGTCTTCTATGTCGGCATCTTCATGTTCCGGTCTTGTTCTTACTCTCATGGTGAGTAGAGTGAATAGTTCCGTGATTTGGGTGTTCATGGTAGGTTGTTCTATTCTTATGTGAATTGCTTCAAGAATTTGTAATTTTCTTACATCTTGGGGTTTGTCTATTATACAAGTGTTTTTAATCAGTATTTCTCTTGTTAGAGTAATGTCATGGGCTTGTCTCATGTGATTCCTGGGGGCACCGGATTGAAGATGGCATGTCAAACGCCTCGTCAGCTTGGTCGACGTCATACTTATGTACTTAGATTGAAGGTTACATCCTTCGTGGGGGCAAGTGTACATGTATACAACGCTTGACTGCTGTAGAGGGTTCTCCGTCGGCTTCGGGCTGTTTTTGATAAGGAGGTCGGTAGTCTTCTTGGTTTTATAGAATATGATCAGGTCTATATTTTGGTTAGGAGTAGTGCTTTTTGCTCCTTTGTGGATTATTTCTTTCATTACTCTTTCTTCTTTTTTATGTTCACTGTGCATGGTTGATTTGTAATATAATTTTATTGGAGGTATTGTGGTTTCTGTACTTGGTTCAGGCTTGTACCATCGGCCCAGGTGTTGTCTTATAGTAGTGTTTATCTCATTGTTCATTGTATCCATTGTTCTCCAACACTTGTGTTATGCTTTCAAACTCCCTACTCACGCTGCTCCGCTCAGAGCAATGGGTAAGGTCTCGACGAATATACGCGTTGACAACACTGGCTTTGTATCTTTGGGGGCACTCACTTTTACCTTTCAGGCATAGTCCTATGTTGGTAGGCTTAGTATATACGCTGGTGCTTAGTGAGGGGCTGTTTTTGTTATTAGTACATCCAGGAAAGGCAGACTGTTATTTTCACTATTTTCATGTGTAAATCGGAGTACTGATTCTCTCTCTAGATTGCTTTTTACATCAATTAGTTCATTTGGGTTTTTTACTATAACGATAATGAAACAATGTTATTATTTAGTTACAGACATTATACCATTAAATACCATTATTTATTTTGACATTATTTCTAAATAGTGAGTATTGTTTACAGACTTTTCGAATGACAATGGGGAATCCTTTATCGTCATTGCTTTCAAACTCTTACATGGAATTCTTCGAAAAGAAATGTGTTTAAAAAATCACCCCTGGAATTATTCCATGGTTTAGATATGTTAATATTTTGTGTATATGGCATGAACAAGTTGACAGTCTTCTTGATCTTAGAGCATATTATTAGTTCAGTCTTCTGGTTGGTGTCAGTAAAGGCCACATGTCTATCAATAATGTTTTTCAGGGGCCAACAGCCTGGTTGACCAGTCCAGCAACCAGGAGGCCTGGTCGACGACCGGGCCGCGGGGGACTTTAAGCCCCGGAAGCACCTCAAGGTAACCAAGGGAGCAACCAGGAGGCCTGGTCGACGACCGGGCCGCGGGGGACTTTAAGCCCCGGAAGCACCTCAAGGTAACCAAGGGAGCAACCAGGAGGCCTGGTCGACGACCGGGCCGCGGGGGACGCTAAGCCCCGGAAGCACCTCAAGGTAACCAAGGGAGCCCAGTCTTCAGTTTTATGAGTCGTGGAGAGGAAGTTCCTGCTGAAAATTTTAATATTGGGGACCGATGATGTACTGTTTTGTCTGATGTGTTGTGGCGACTCACCTTCCGTTGGCTGATCTCCACATATCCGTTATTGGACCTGCCTTACCAGAGTAAGGTAGAGTGGTCATATTGACTGAACACACACTTTTGTTTCATTTTATATTCAGAGTGACCCGCGACTCACTCTGATCTGTCACAATCCATTTATGAGAGCAATAACCTAGTTAAAACCAAACTGTTTGTGGTTGTTTGAATTCCTTTGATATTTGTTATCTTAGGTATCTAAGGAAGATATATCTAAGTATATCTAAGGAAGACAACCAGGAGGCCTGGTCGACGACCGGGCCGCGGGGACGCTAAGCCCCGGAAGCACCTCAAGGTAACCTCAAGGTAAGGTAGGTATTTAAGCAAATCGTCTCATTGCCGAGGTGTTGTAACCAAAACGTGTCTATTAACTGAACCACAAAGATGTGTTCAGAAACAGAACATTTAACTATATTTCTAACCAGTTGAACATCTGCTAATGAATGGTACAGATGTTCTCATAATGGGAATTTTGACATGTGTCACTAACAGAAACAAACAGGTGTAAAGGTGGAGAGATGCACGTGGCAGGTGAACGCTGCAATCTCAATCCCAGACACGCAACTGTTCAGTTCACTTGTGGCTTTGTTGAGGCGAGCGATTACCTGCTGACAACTCACACCAACTGGGACCCCCATCTTGTAACAGCTACAGCGTTCCACCTCTGGCTGGCAACACAACAGCGTTCCACCTCCGACTGGCAACACTACAGCGTTCCACCTCTGACTGGCAACACTACAGCGTTCCACCTCTGGCTGGCAGCACTACAGCGTTCCACCTCTGACTGGCAACACTACAGCGTTCCACCTCTGGCTGGCAGCACTACAGCGTTCCACCTCTGGCTGGCAACACTACAGCGTTCCACCTCTGGCTGGCAGCACTACAGCGTTCCACCTCTGGCTGGCAACACTACAGCGTTCCACCTCTGGCTGGCAGCACTACAGCGTTCCACCTCTGACTGGCAACACTACAGCGTTCCACCTCTGGCTGGCAGCACTACAGCGTTCCACCTCTGACTGGCAACACTACAGCGTTCCACCTCTGGCTGGCAACACTACAGCGTTCCACCTCTGGCTGGCAGCACTACAGCGTTCCACCTCTGACTGGCAACACTACAGCGTTCCACCTCTGGCTGGCAACACAACAGCGTTCCACCTCTGGCTGGCAACACATCAGCGTTCCACCTCTGACTGGCAACACTACAGCGTTCCACCTCTGGCTGGCAACACAACAGCGTTCCACCTCTGACTGGCAGCACAACAGCGTTCCACCTCTGACTGGCAACACAACAGCGTTCCACCTCTGGCTGGCAACACAACAGCGTTCCACCTCTGACTGGCAACACTACAGCGTTCCACCTCTGACTGGCAACACTACAGCGTTCCACCTCTGGCTGGCAACACAACAGCGTTCCACCTCTGGCTGGCAACACAACAGCGTTCCACCTCTGGCTGGCAACACAACAGCGTTCCACCTCTGACTGGCAACACTACAGCGTTCCACCTCTGGCTGGCAACACAACAGCGTTCCACCTCTGGCTGGCAACACAACAGCGTTCCACCTCTGGCTGGCAACACAACAGCGTTCCACCTCTGGCTGGCAGCACAACAGCGTTCCACCTCTGGCTGGCAACACAACAGCGTTCCACCTCTGTTAACTCTGACACGTAAACTCCAAGCACCTGGCTCTTGTGACTCAGCCCAACCCCCTTCAGCGCCATCAGGATGATGAGACGCCTTCTGCTGCTTCTTGTGGCACCTGTGCTGCTCCTCCTGTGGTCTCCTGCCTCCTGTCTTCGTCGTAAGTCTTATTTGTGTCAGCTCTTATGATTTTGAGACTAAACTAGGAATTAAAGCCTCAAGACTGACTTGTCAGACACTGGCGACTGCTAGCCGAGTCATACTAGTTAACGGATCTAGTATTAACCAAATGGGGACTCTTGGTAGGGAGTGTTAGGGTTAAGGAAGACAGCCTCCTAGTCCATTGCTAGAATTCTTTGCAAATCTATACACCTGCAACCTCTGCCTTAGCGGGAAAAAATGTTTGCAGACCTTTTTGATGGTGATGAAGATGTCTAAATTGTAGTTTTCAACGAGAGGAGAAAAATTCAAGCACCGGGTTGGAATCCCTTAATTGCTCCAATTGATTTTCTCGTTGATATGTCACGTTAATGTTATATCCTTGCGCATGTGTAGAAGAAATCAAGTTTTAGTGACGATAGGATTGACTGGGAGGGTAACTAACTGAGCTAGTTAATTCACTCCGCCACCTACGGCAGGCCATCTTATACACGGTAAGAATAAAAGTGAAGTTTTAGACCAAGAGCAGTCGAGCGTGACCAATCAGAAACTTTTACCGCATTTACCAATTACGAAATAGTCATGTGCGAGACTATTTCCTCACTAATGTACAAATACAAATATTTATTCAGGTAAAGTACATACATACAAGGTGAAATACAAAAGTTGATGGATTTATAGATAGAGCTAGTACATACAATGCCTAAAGCCACTATTCAAGTTCAAGTATGTTTATTGAGATAAGAAAGAAATACATCTCAAAGGGATAGAGTAGCTTAGGCTATTTCTACCCCCATAGAAAAGCCACTATTACGCAAAGCGTTTCGGGATGTAGCCTCATCCCGCCACTACTGTATCAGACGCCTGCAGCACCTCTACCCACGGCCAGGGGAACCTGCTCTCACGACGAAAGGAAACCCCTTCAAGACACTGAATGATTGTGTCTGCTTGAAATTACTTTGGCTAAAGCCTCAGGAAATGCTGCATCTGCACGTCTCTAGCACGTAATAAAGTGCTGAGCATTGAGGCGAGGGTGGTGGATGAAACATGGCTTGCCGGTTATGTTGGAAAATGGTGATGATTTCATTATAGTCTAGTATGATTAGAATCATGCAAGTGATATGTTTAAATTGTGTGTAATTGTTGCCTTTGATTCTTTTAATGAAATTTCAAAACCCTTTGGGAGTAGTTTTTATCATGCACAGATACCATACGTAATATAGTGAGAGGAGAGCAGATTTTGAACATAATATCTGATTTTAAGAGCATACCAACCGCTTTTGAGACTTTCTTGGTTATGTGTTGTATGTGGGTGCTGAAGTTGTCTCTTGTCTAAGTATAGGCCAAGGAACTTTCCATTATTTTTATTACTAATGTTAACATTGTCTATGTGAAGTTGAATTGCATTTGTTGATTTGCTTCCAAATAAGATGTAGTAGGTCTTTTTTATGTTTACTGTGAGTTTGTTGGTTGACGTCCATAAGTGGACTTTTTTAATTCATTATTTACAATATTATTTAATGTGTGTGGGTTGGGGTCTGAGTAGATGAGGATAGTATCGTCAGCAAATAATATAGGTTTAAGAATGTTAGAGACATTAGGCAGATCATTGAAGTATATAAGAAATAGGAGAGGTCCCAAGATGCTGCTCTGTGGTACTCCAACGGTTAATGGTAGAATGGGAGAGGTTATATCATTGATGGCTACATATTGGTGTCTGTCACTAAGATAGGATCGAATATAGTTCACGGCAAGGCCACGGATTTCATAATGGTGGAACTTAAGTAAGAGGTAGTTGTGATTAACAGTATCAAAGACCTTTCTCAGGTCAATGAAGAGTCCAATTGGAAACACCTTTTTGTCAAGGGTTGAGTAGATTATGTCAAGCAGACTAATAATTGCATCGTTGGTACTTTTTTGGGACCGGAAGTCAAACTGACAGGGACTTAATATCTGGGATTTTACGAGGTAAGAGTAGAGCTGTTTGTATATAATTTTTTCAAATATTTTTGATAGTATGGGTAGGGTTGATATTGGTCTATAATTGTTTATGTCTGCCGTATTACCTCCTTTATGAACTGGCGTTACTCTTGCTTTTTTAAGGATATCAGGGACGGTATGACACTCAAGGGATTTGTTGAACAGCAGAGCTATGGATGGCGCAAGGGCATGAGAGGCGCTCTTGTATATCATAGATGGTATATCACTAATGTTCCCATCTTTGGTTTTTAGTGAGTGAATGATGGCCACAACATCTGTCGGGTTGACAGATGTTGGAGAAGAAAGTTTGGATAGCTGCTTGCAAAATATGTAGTAACATGTGTCTGGGTCTGTGAGATTTTTCTGGCAAAGTTAGCACCAAGCGATAAAATAAAGCTATTAAACTCAGTTGCCTTTTCTAAATCTGTTGCAGATGTATAGCCATCCTTTGAGAGTTTTATCTAATTATGTGAGTGTTGTTTAGTTCCTAGGATGTTAGAGATGGCTCTCCATGTGCTTTTCATGTTGCTTTTTACTTCTTTGAATCTACTCTCATAATATAAAAGTTTTGCTCTTCTTATTATTAGACTGGTAAGCATTGATGAATACCTCTTAACTGCTTCTTTTGTAACGAGGACAATCCTAAGTGTTTTTCATTTTCATGTTTCTTGTTGATTGCTTTGAGTATACCACTTGTGAGCCAGGGATTGTTTAATTTTTTGCTTAGTATTGCAATGCCTTGGTGTGCCTCATCTGGTGGGAGGTGTAGCCGTAATGTGTGAGTGTTATGAGTGGTCGTGATGTGTGTGATGTTTTAAAGCAGCACATCAGTTCCCTCGGTCTTAAATTAATCTGTCACCAAGTGTTGAAGGTGTTATTATTAATGTTATAATTTGTATTAATTCTATTACTCTTTCTAATATCCTTATCTCAACTATGGTATTTGTACTTGGGGTTCTACTACCAAAAATCATCTACGTCCTCTAATTACTCAGCACAAAGCTGCTATTAGGACAATATCTAACTCTGGCCCCAGACATCACTCGATACCCTTACTCAAATCTTTGAATATGTTAGATATTAAGTCACTGCCTCTCAAGTGTACTCTATATATTTAAAACTCTGAACTGTAATATCAATCCTTACCTTAAACGCTTCCTAGAAGGTTGCAACAGAACCCATGGGCACCACATTAGAAACAAATACCTATTTGATATTCCAAGAGTACGCCTTAACCAAACTAGAAATGCTCTACAAATCAAGGGACCCAGAATGTGGAATGACCATCCCAATCATGTCAAAGGCTGTACTTCTCTATCAGTTTAAGAGAAAAACTAACTACTACCTAATAAACTCCATGTAACCTACCTTACCCCCTAACTGTCAACCCATGTCTTGCTATTTTCAAACAATACTGTTTGTTGACCAACTTGTTTAATTGCTGATTTTTGCCATGTCCCCCTCACCCCTTTTCAACACGATTTATACTTTAATCTCAACTAGCACTAAGTTTTAGTCTAAGTATTAAGTTTCTTTAGTCACCTCTTCAGTCACATCTTTATCATTGTGATCATTGCTGTCTTCTTATATGTGCTGTCAATCTGCTGTATGGTGTCTATTGATCTTGTTTAAATTACCAATCAAGCTGTCAGTGCAATCAATCAGAGCTTTAATATACCAATGTGCTTTAATATATTTACTAATCTCTCTCATCTCATTTTTTTCTTGCAATGTATTTGTTATCATTTTATTTATTCTGATAGAATTTACCTACTTAAAATTATCTGTTAGATTAAGGACCTGCCCGAAACGCTGCGCGTACTAGTGGCTTTACAAGATTGTAATTACTGTACCATGCTATGTATTCTCACAAACCCAATGTAACTTCTTGTATATAAATAAATAAATAAATAAATAAATAAATAAATAAATAAATAAATAAATAAATAAATAAATAAATAAATAAATAAATAAATAAATAAATAAATAAATAAATAAATAAAAAACCTTGCCCGAAACGCTAAGCATATTAGTGGCTTTAGGTATTGTATGCACTAGCTCTATCTTTAAATCCAACATTAGTTTGTAACTCATCTTCTATGTATGTACCTGAATAAACATTTGAATTTGAATGTTGAATTTGATTGTTATCATTTCAATTTAGGAGTGTTCTGCTTGTTCATAGTGTTGTGTGAAATTGAATCTAATTCAGCAGCAGATGTTTCTTTAATATTCATTGTCACCAATTCGCGTCTGTCATGTCACATCTGTCATGTGACATGACATGTCTGTCATGTCACTTGTTGTAATTTATCATAAGAAGTCTGGAGTAAGAGTATTTGTATTTCTTTCGAGAGGAATTTCTAGATGCTGATGTTGATACTTTAGATAATCTAGAAAGTCCCTTAGAGTGCGTAGTTGTGCTTGTTGGGTGGCTAACAGAGGCTTGGTAGTGCTTGGGGTTACTGGTACCTTGGGTGGGGGTGTATTATGGTTGACTTGGAAGGTGGAGATAGGAGAGATAATCTGTTTTTAAGTTTGCTGCAGTTTGGGGTTAATAGGGAGATTATGACGATCGTTTTCTGTGTTGGCAAGTTGTTTGAGGCGGGACTGTGGAGGATCGATTTGTTAGCTAATATCAGTCTCGAGAACTTCAAATACATTTGTTTCCTATACCTTTTGTCAGGGGACAGGAAGCCTGTATTTGATGCCTGCGTTGGTCCTGTTGTTGATGCAATGTTCGAGGCATTGCAAAATGTTATGAGATCAAAAAGAGTCAATGTTGGCTGTGTCAGTACTCACCTACTTGTGCTTGCGGGGTTGAGCTCTGGCTCTTTGGTCAGTTACTACAGTGTACATACACTGTAGTGTACATACATACACATACAGTGTACTACATCCCCAGACAGTAACCCCCAAGGCATCGCGTACTCGCCAAAGCCGTAAACTTCGATATTACTAATTCAAAATCCAGTTGGAATTTAAAAAAAAAATGGAGATACCTTTGACAAGCCGCCAGCTTCCTGTCCCCGTCGAGTCCACTAGAGATTATGGTTCTTAGGTAAATCCTGATAAATTATTATTATATTCAAACTAGGCTCTTTGTTTATGGAAAGCTCACAGCGAAACAATGAAAACTGCATTTTAAACGAAGTCCTCATAAATTGTATATTTATAAATATATATATATACAGATTTACTCAGAAATATATAATTCGGTTAGATGTTCCATTTATTTTATTTATTTATTTATTTTATTTTTTATTTGTTTATATATACGAGTTTTTACATTCTTGTACAGCCACTAGCACGCATAGCGTTTCGGGCAAGTCCTTAAACCTATGTTACCCGGAATACGACCCGCCAAATCATTTAACAACCAAGTAGCTATTTTACTGGTGGATAAACAGAGGCTACAGTTAAGGATTTGCGCCCTTATCCCTGGCCAGGATACGAACCCAGGACAAAGCGCTCGCGAAACGCTAGGAGAGTGTTTTACCACTACACCACGAGGACTACATCAGGGAGATGTATGTTTAATATTAGATTAAAAAAAAGTATTTTGCTTTGTTTAAATAAAGTCAACCTTTCATTTCAAAGGTACTGTTTTGAGGTACCGGAGAGAGTGCAACTGAGATATGTACACCAGGTGCACCAGGTGTACCCCGCTTCTCGGTGTATATACAGTGAGTTTACTTTAGTTCTGGACTGTCCAAATCCAAGGTATACTTACTGGTTGGTCGTTACTCATAACCCTCCGGGAGTTGATAGGCCTGAATCCAACACCAAACTAATACATTATGATGATGACTGCGAATTAATACGCACACATACATTATTTATCCCAATAAGTAAACAAATGTGTTAACTTACAAGTTATAGACGGATGAGGGATGATATTCACGTGAAACTGGTGCAACATCAGTCTTCCGGTGTTTGTGCTGTCATCAGTCTTTTGTTGTTTACTTCACTTTACTTTACTTTACTTTACTTCACTTTACTTCACTTTACTTCACTTTACTTCACTTTACTTCACTTTACTTCACTTTACTCTACTTTACTTGGGAGTTTTAAGTTTTTCCTGCCCGAAACGCTTTGCGTAATAGTGGCTTTAGGCATTGTACGTACTAGCCCTATCTATAAATCCATCAATCTTTGTAAAATCTCTTGTATGTATGTACCTTACCTAAATAAACATTTATTTATTTATTATTTATTCACACGTTTCCGAGCATATGGTGATGCCTTTGTTCACCTAGCAGAATGATAGATACACGGGAGTTAGACAACTGTTGTGGGTTGCATCCTAGGGAAAATCAGCTGGCCCCCTGTCTCCTTACTGAACGCACTTTTTTAAAGTCAGATAAGTCTAGATGTAATACGATAGTTAACAGACATAAGACGAGTGAGTGCCTTCGGCTGTACCCGCACCCCGTCCTCTTAAGGTTTCCAAACGTCAGGAAACTGTCATACTAAAGTGTCCTTATCCCAACCTACCAGAGGATCCAAAAACAGAAAACGGAACAGTACGCAAATTTTGCGAGTCGCTACCATTTTCAAATACGACGATTTTTAGCGTGAACCACATCACATACTACAGCCCGTCCTCCTAAGGTTTCCCAGCGTCAAGGAGGCGGTCAATTTAAAGTGTCCTCTCCTAACTTACCAGAAGGCTCAAAAACACAAATTCAATTTCTTTCTTATGCACCCCATACCCATCCCGTGGGCGGTGGATAAAAAAACACAAAACGGGACAGTACGTCGCTTTCGCGAGGAGCTTCCAGTTTCTAGTACGACAATTTTTGGCCTTATGTAAGGCATACGGGCGGAAAGTGACGTTCTTTTAGGCCAGGTCCTTGTTGTCTTTCTCGCTCCAACGAAGTCCAACAAACCATCCCACAAAGAAATGATGAATTCTGTCCGGCTGTGACATCCTATAATCTAAATATGTAACTAAAATAATGTATTTTTATTATTACAAACATCCTGATTTACAGTTACCATATGATAATACTTCTTATTTTAGTTCATATGAATTACAATAAAATCTTGTTTCATTCAGGCAGCCAATTTACTCTTCCTCTTAAAGTGAGAGATTAGAGGGGTCGGTGATGAATATCCCCAACTTGGTTGCCAATACTGTGCTCATCTCCCCCACAGTGTCCATGTGCCCTGGGGAGTGCTGCAGGGTCAAGTGGGCCCACACCGGCTGCCTTGAGGACGACTTACGACCCTGTGGATCACTGCCTTACTGCTTCTGCTGTGGCGACGGGTGCTGTGACTGACAGAGAATGAGGCCATAACACAGCAACGCTGCCAGAAAATTATCAGGAGTGTAACAGGTAGTGAAACACCAAAAACCGCCAGGGAGAGTATGGAGGGACTCAAGCTATAAATATGAATTGGTGAAGGGCTTAAAATGCCTATCGCTCACAGGAGCTAGGCCACCACAATAGCTTATTGGCCAACCAGCAAGTATACACTAGCCCTGAACACAGTACAGGACAAAAGCAGACTCAGCGTATATACGCTGTATAGTCGTAATGGCTTTTGGGGCCAGATTCACGAAAGCACTTACGCAAACACTTACGAACCTGTACACCTTTTCTCAAATCTTTGGTGGCTTTATTTACAATTATTAAACAGTTAATGAGCTCCGAAGCACCAGGAGGCTGTTTATAACAATAACAACAGTTGAATGGGAAGATTTCATGCTTGTAAACTGTTTAATAAATGTAACCAAAGCCGTTAAAGATTGAGGAAAGATGTACACGTTCGTAAGTGCTTGCGTAAGGCCTTTCGTAAATCTGACCCTTGGTGCTTTCTCCCTCATAGTTCCCTTCAGTGTATATACACTGAGAAGTGGAATACACCTTAGTGTATATTCCTATGTAGATGAATGTGTGAGTGAGATCGCACCAAGATACAAGGTGTTGGAGGGATACTGAGGTTATTCTAGTGCTTATTATTTTTTAGTAAAGGTGGATCGAGGAATGAATTTAGACCAAGAGAAGGTGTAGAGATGTGAAGTACAGGATATGTTTCGGAGAACGAGCTGTCCGCCAGGCAAACACGATATTGGTTTGTATAATCAAAGCTAGGCTGCCAGTTTGTATAATCAAAGCTAGGCTGCCAGTTTGTATAAAAAAAAGCTAGGCTGCAGTTTATTTGTTCGTTTTTTAGTGTATATTCACACATTTCAGTATACATTTATATACACAAAAGAATATTTTTAAATGAATGCATACACGTATAGTCATGTAATATATACTTATATACTGTTCATCTGTAATTTCTCGTGTTTGGTATTATTGGTATTATTGGTAGTAGTAATATTTTATTTTGATGTACGAATATTCAGGTAACTGACATGATTACATGCTAGGCAGATCATGACACTTGTTCACATGCATCATGCACTGTACACCAAACTTATTCTTGCTACTGTTGCCAACCTCATAGATACGGATTTCATATATAAACGCTTCTCGCATTAAAATGATTCCCTTGAACTTTGACCTGGCCCCCCGTATATATGACTTTAACCGCAATGAATTTGAACTGTTACAAGACTTACTGTAAATGGGTTGGTTTGATGTTAGGGTTAAGGTCTATGAACGTCTGGAGGGATACTAAGGCCACCAGGAGTGCTTTCTGACCAATCAGAAGGTAAACTTTTGTTCTAGACACAGTGACATAGTCTAGGACTAGAGTAAACTCTCGATCAGTATATTATATATATTAGTGTTCAGTGAGAAACCACAAGGTCTCCTCTGAATACTTTTTATTTTCTTCTCCGAGGCTATGGGTCCCCACATTGGCACCAGAGGTGGTACCCTCACAAAATATATATATATATATATATATATATATATATATATATATATATATATATATTAAATATGACCGAAAAAGTAAGATTAATAATTCTAACACGAATTTTCTCGATCTTTCGTACATTTCTTTTCACTGTTGGTGGTAATTCAAAAATCAATTCTCCAAAATTCATTTTTATTTCTAGTCTGACGCGACACTTGAGCGCGTTTCGTAAAACTTATTACATTTTTAAAGACTTTAGTTTACACATACACAACTGAATAGAACTTACACATCTCCGATTTGTTTATATCTACATTTGAGTGAGGTGGATGGTGTGAGGTGGTATTAATAGGGTATTAATTTTATCAACACAAGACAGAACACGAAACAATGGGTATTGAATGGAAGTGATTGTAGAAAGCCTATTGGTCCATATTTCTTGATGCTTCTATATTGGAGCGGAGTCTTGAGGTGGGTAGAATATAGTTGTGCATTAATTGGCTGTTGATTGCTGGTGTTGACTTTTTAATGTGTAGTGCCTCGCAAACGTCAAGCCGCCTGCTATCGCTGTATCTATCGATGATTTCTGTGTTGTTTACTAGGATTTCTGTGGCGATGGTTTGGTTGTGGGAAGAGATTATATGTTCCTTAATGGAGCCCTGTTGCTTATGCATCGTTAAACGCCTAGAAAGAGATGTTGTTGTCTTGGCTATATACTGGGTTTTTTGGAGCTTATAGTCCCCAAGAGGGCATTTGAAGGCATAGACGACGTTGGTCTCTTTTAAAGCGTTCTGCTTTGTGTCTGGAGAGTTTCTCATGAGTAGGCTGGCCGTTTTTCTGGTTTTATAGTAAATCGTCAGTTGTATCCTCTGATTTTTGTCTGTAGGGATAACGTTTCTATTAAAAATATCTTTCAGGACCCTTTCCTCCGTTTTATGAGCTGTGGAAAAGAAGTTCCTGTAAAATAGTCTAATAGGGGGTATAGGTGTTGTGTTAGTTGTCTCTTCAGAGGTTGCATGGCGTTTCACTTTCCTTCTTATGATGTCTTCGACGAAACCATTGGAGAAGCCGTTGTTGAATAGGACCTGCCTTACCTTACAGAGTTCTTCGTCGACTTGCTTCCATTCTGAGCTGTGGCTGAGAGCACGGTCGACATATGCGTTAACAACACTCCTCTTGTACCTGTCTGGGCAGTCGCTGTTGGCATTTAGGCACATTCCTATGTTCGTTTCCTTAGTGTAGACTGCAGTGTGGAAACCTCCGCTCTTTTCCATGACTGTTACATCTAGAAAGGGCAGCTTCCCATCCTTTTCCATCTCGTAAGTGAAACGCAGCACGGAACTCTGCTCAAACGCCTCCTTCAGCTCCTGCAGATGTCTGACATCAGGTACCTGTGTAAAAATGTCGTCAACATACCTGCAGTATATGGCCGGTTTCAAGTTCATGTCGACTAAGACTTTTTGCTCAATGGTACCCATGTAGAAGTTTGCAAACAGGACACCTAGGGGAGAACCCATGGCAACCCCATCTACTTGCTTATACATGTGCCCATCCAGGCTCAAGAAGGGTGCCTCTTTAGTACAAGCTTGGAGTAGTTTCCTTAGAATATTTTCTGGTATGTCAAGAGGAGTACAGGCTGGATCACGATACACTCTGTCGGCTATCATCCCGATTGTCTCGTCCACAGGTACGTTGGTGAACAGTGATTCTACGTCCAACGAGGCTCTTATCCCTGTGGCCCGTGTGCCCCGCAGTAAGTCAACAAATTCCTTTGGAGACTTCAGGCTGAAGGCGCAAGGGACATAAGGAGTCAGCAGGCCGTTGAGTCGCTTCGCCAGTCTGTACGTGGGTGTGGGTATCTGGCTAATGATTGGCCGAAGTGGGTTTCCAGGCTTGTGTGTCTTGACATCTCCATACGCATATTCAGGTTTATATTCCCCAATAATCTTTAGCAGGTGGAGTCCGGATTTCTTGGCGGATTCGTGTTAGAATTATTAATCTTACTTTTTCGGTCATATTTAATAATATATGTCTACAGGAAAGACTGCTACCAAAATATACTAATATATATATATATATATATATATATATATATATATATATATATATATATATATATATATATATATATATATATATATATATATATATTGTGACGATAATCTCCTTCAAGAGATTGAGCCTGCTCTTCCCTCCTAAGTACGTCCCTATACAACTAATATGGAAGAAATATCCAACAAATACAACACCAAGGTTTGCCAGAGAGCAAACGTATTCAGCACCGGGAACACCTGCTCCACCTCCACCACTCCAACCACCAAACTACCTGTCCATCGCCTGCTCATCGCTGATTGGCTGGTGCCCTGTCGCACCTGCTCCCTCCACCCGCCACACTAGTTGATGTCTGGGGCCACCACGACCTACAGCCCTCAGAATATCACGTGCTTTCCACAAGTTAACACGTCTCATTGGTAGACTAAGCTCTGGCTTACGTGTACTAAGAGAGGTGGCAGCTTAAAGCCAATATTCCTGCACCCATATATCTCATTGTTTATTATTCACTTGTTATTACTCACTTGTATTAGCGTAACTTTTCATTTTGCCATTGATTATTCTTATTATTTTGTTTGATTGACTTATGTTACACTTTTATGTCCATTTTTATTCATGTTTTGCTTTTCTAACGTAATTAAAATTTCATTGTTAAATTTACTTGTGTTTTGTGTGTCTTCCCATTACCTTACCACAGATGAAAGTTCCATATTTTCTCTTTTTGTTTCTTTATGTGACGAGGCCATACCCCTAGCTTTTGAAACAGCCTAACACCAATGCGTTACTGTCACAATATATATATAATATATAATCAGTGACATCATCAAGAAAAGTTTGGCTACAGCTGGGTGTCCAGCACAAAGGGAACCTCAGTTGTGCAGACCTGACAACAACCAAAAACGCCCAGATTGAGTCACCCTGCAGCCATGGAAGGAAGGTAAACAGGTCGTGTGGGACTACACGTGTGCATCCACATTGGCTGATACTTATCTACGCTACAGCTCGGTGGAGGGAGGTGGGGCAGCCACCTTCAGGGAGACCCAGAAAACCAACAAGTACAGAGATCTGGAACGTTGTTATAGATTCGTGCCAATAGGCTCTGAGACTCTGGGGGTAAATGTGTACTTAAGTTCTTAAAGGTGGGCGAGGAACTCATTGGGAAAACTAGAGACCCACGAGCGGCCAGTTTCCTATTTTTTTTTTTTTTTTTTTTTTTTTTTTTTTGATATATACAAGAGTTGTTACATTCTTGTACAGCCACTAGTACGCGTAGCGTTTCGGGCAAGTCCTTAATCCTATGGTCCCTGGAATACGATCCCCTGCCGCGAAGAATCGTTTTTTCATCCAAGTACACATTTTACTGTTGCGTTAAACAGAGGCTACAGTTAAGGAATTGCGCCCAGTAAATCCTCCCCGGCCAGGATACGAACCCATGACATAGCGCTCGCGGAACGCCAGGCGAGTGTCTTACCACTACACCACGGAGACTGTGGCGCCTCCAGCGCCTCAGTGTCGCAGTTCAGAGGGGAAATGCGTGCTGTATCCTGGGTACGCACCCAACCTCCGTTAGCTGGACGAGGTCTTCGAACACTGTTATATTATTAAATATACGTGTATGTTCTCTGTAAACTGTAGCATTGTAATAAAATAAAATAATTATATTATATTATATTATATATATATATATATATATATATATATATATATATATATATATATATATATATATATATATATATATATATATATATATATATATATATATCTCAGTGAAATACGTGGTGCATATAATACTATGCTGTGGGCATAGATAAAATATCTTAAATGGGAAATATTAGCATCCCATTCCTAGTATATTCAAAATGGTTTCCACTGGGTTGACCGTGACTTGCTAGCTATACACGTTCCCCAGCGGTCAGTTGAATTATTCGTGCATATTTTGCCCAGTTGGTTACCGCTTCTAGCACCATATACATTAACACACTCGTCTAGGATGAACTCTTCTATACAAAGCATAATATGAGATATGACACGGTAACAATAAGAATACCTTAGGCAAGTCTAGGGAGCAGCACACCCAGCCTCCACCACAGCAGGAACCACACTACCCCCGTGACCCGTCACGCCCTCCACAACTTATACCCATGGTCTACATTCGTACCCAAGTAAGGATCTATTTATATATAAAGACTTTCGTACACAACTTTTTTGTTTATGAACGCTACATTTGAACCCGTTCCTCTTTATGTTACCTCGTTAATGGATTGTTTTCTCCTCGTTGATTATAAGACAACTAGTTTGGGGTACCCGGCGATGCCCGGTCTTTCTCCCCACGTCCAGTCACTCTCCACACACACCCCCTTCTGTCTTCCTACATCACTATCTTTAGTACAGTTAATTATTTTCAATAGTTATCATTACTGTAAACTTCACAACCTACACATCTCATCGTCTCAACCCCCCACACACACACCCTCCCTGTCTAACCCCATTTTTGTAATAATTTTCATTACAAGCTGTCTTCATCACTAAAAATCTTCATAGACTCGCCATCTATATTCACACACCCTCCCGATTTCAGTGAAAATATTTGTACACATACACAATGAAATCACATTAGTGTGATGTATCATTGAGAATCAGTAGGAGCCACGAGGATTTTAACCTACATACTTTGTAATACCCACCCCATTCCCTACACCATGCAACCCGTTCTCGCACTTGCTTATAGTCAATATTGGCTTATTTAATAAGTGCATGTTACGAACCCGGATCCAGCGTCCGAGCCCGGAGCAGTAACGACCACGCCATCTGTGGGTCAGCTCCCGAAACCCCCGCCAAACGGACGACGACACCTGGTGAGGACAAGGTGAACCAGCCACAAGGGCCAGTTTCCAGTCCTGTGCAGCTCACAACACAGCCGCTCCTGACCTCTGGTGAGGTGGTGCTCCGACGAAAGCGCCATCTATGGACTGGATACGTCAGGTGTTTATGCCCGAGCCCGTAAGTGAGGTGTTTTAGTGTGTCCCAGTCATTGATGACGTGTCTGCTTACAGAGTCGACCTGGGACCGCTGTGTTGAAGGTTGAATCAGTCTACCCGAGGCAGCCAGTCTCCATACCAGTACCTTGCTGCAGCCGTTGTGAAGTCGTCCCCCCCCGGAAGAACACTGTGGTGTGTTAGCCTGCCAGTGGAGTGGCAGTAAGAGGATTTACCCGGGACCGACTGTTGGAGACGATCATCCACTGGGGTATTGAGGACAGGAGGGTGATTGGTGATATCACACGAGACTCCTGTCTAGGGCGTACCCCTTATATCGTTCGTGGAGTGGCCGGACCAGCCTTGTTGGCTCAGAACCTGCCAGCAGACCAGCTGGACGTGTGGTTGACGGCCTCCACGGCGGTGCCCCCAGTGGACCTGTGTTTTGGCTGACCTGTGGCCCGGGTAGGCTCGGCATTCTCAGAAGACACGTTGTGAGGCCACGAAGAAAGCACCGCGGACTCGGCACCTAGCTTCTTGATCCAGAGTCTTCAGCAGAAGACTATATGGTGCATAACCCCCTTGTATAGTGTTAATACCCCTCCCCCTTGTGCACTCATTTATTTTATATATTTAATCGGTGATGGTAATAATTATAATATTAAGTTCTTAGCTTTCTTTCCCTACTCCCTTTAAGTTACTTGCGTCACGGATCTCATCCCTTGATAGCCACTACTGGCTTGGGAACGGATATATATATATCTTCCTCTAACAACATCAGAGTAAGGACCCCGTTGCGTCCCGAGAGGGCCGTAACAGTGCATATGTGACATACTGATTGTGAATATTTTAGTTTACCTTGAAAAGCTTCATAGAAAACACCGACCTCACCTAACCTTCTTAGCATGTTAAGATAAGCATCTTATTGCTTCTTGATTACAATTATTACTTAACCTATAATTGTAAATAAGAAGCAATAAGATGCTGATCTTAACATACTAAGGTTAGGTGAGGTCGGTGTTTTCTATGAAGCTATTCAAGGTAAACTAAAATATTCACAATCAATTAGTATGCCACATATGCGCTTATTAAATAACCCAATATTGACTTTAAGCAAGTGCGAGAACGGGTTGCATCATTACACCACAGCATGGTCAAAAGGAATGCAACCTGGGATTAAACTGAATCCTCAAAGGGGTCCAATCGATCTACCCCACACCCAATGCTTCTCTTCAAATGCACAATAAAGTAAAATTAACGTGAGGCATCAATAACAAAATCAGGAGCCATATTTTACATTTTGTTCACTGTAAACACCCTTCCCACAACTCTACCCATCCAGCCATCCCTCCCTCTTCCCCAATTACTAACAATTGTCACTATTCACTATATCACTGTAACCAAAGTATATACACTTAGCAGTGTATATACTTACTGTATATGTAAATATATACACTGCTAAGTAAATGGGGTACCCAGCAGTACCCGGGTCACCCTTCCTACTTCACCCCCTGCAAGGTAACCTCCCTCTCATAGCATGTAATCCAGCAAACACGGTAGTAATGGTAATGTCTTCTCACAGACATAATATAGGTTTAAAAACGAACACTTGTGGATTTGTGAGTAAGTAATTATCAAAAAGAAGGCACCAAACCGGGAAGGCTATGTGGATTTCTGAAATTTATGTAAGGAATTTATACTAAGTCTTTCGCTCTCTCCAGAGAACTTTATCAAGGCCTGAGTGTGTGATTGCGACGAGACTTACATCTTCAACGTCTAATCTGAACAGTATTAACTTTAACTTGTCTAACATAACTCGAATTGTTAAATCTTCAAATCATGTACACAAACTAGTTAGTAATCATGTTTCCATCTTCAGCACAAAACAATACACACAATGTTAAAATTTTATTTTTTTCAAGGAAGTTAATAAATCCCCCAAAATGCACAATTACACTTCAAACTGTGTTTAACTTCATCTGTAACCAATAACACACTTCCGTTGTTGAAGTGTGTACCAGTTGAAGAGCTGGGGACAGACTTCAATATTTATATTGTGAATACCATCTTATCAATGATTTGACACCAAATGCACAAGACACTGAGCTATGTTAGTATTTCATTCACGCATGGATATTGGAAGATATTGCCATTGCTTGAAGTTTACTAGCAGATAAATTCACATCCTATGTTTTTCTGATTCCATGTATGATTAACCATCCTGCAAGATGGGGACATAGATTAATTTATACATAGAGAACAATGTAGCAGCACTCTGCTGTGTACCCAAGCGTGATAATAAAATGCATTTGACCTTGTATATAATTATTAACTGCTTGTTATGACTCAGGATAAATAATAAATTATCTAAAGTTGCCTGGCACACAGCACTGGTGGTTCTGCCTGTTCTATTTCTTAATTCATTGCAGTTATAATGTTGATAACAATAACGTAAAGAATGTGACCTATTAGTTGAGAGGATGGACTGACCCCTCAAACACCAACACAATACAAAGACATTAAATGCAGAAGCATACAATATCTGCATAAATTATTTTCCTCTGAAAAAGATAAAAAAATATATCAAATTTAGAAAGGCACAACAAAGATTATACAGAAGAAAGGTTACAGAAATGCTTAAGCGGCCACAAACTTCTCAGAGAAAACACAGATATAGAGCCAAATTAACTCGTGCCAGAATGAAGAAATATAAAAAGATCAAAAAGCCATCAATCCAAGAAAAAAACTATAAATGCAAATAAATGACCTGTACAAACATTGGTCCCTAGCATGCAAGAAGTACAGACAAAAATGATAAAAGTAACGAGCAAAATATTAAAAGAATATGTTTAGTAATGCAATGATTATGATGAAAGTAGATCCCAAAAACTTTTATAATGAATTTAACCCCACAGAGAAAGGCATGGTTCATCTAAGGCTTTCCTAGTCAGGGATAGGAATCCTTTCAAGCTTATCAAGGTCCCCTTCCCTAGGCAGTACTGATATTCATAAGCATGCAGCCCACAACACTTGCTTAACTCCAGGGTATTTAACTACCAAGTGAAAAAAAGGCATCTAGTGAAAGTATATATGCCCAACTATCTCTATCCTGCCCGAGAATCAAACCAGGATCCCCTTTGTGAGCTGAATATGTAAACCCATGCACTGTAAGGACCAATTCCTGAAATTTTTGTACTATTAAGAAACGCAAAATACTATTGGCACGGTACCCAGTACAATATTAAGAAAAAGCCTAGACAGGCGACATTCTTCGCAGATCCTAAAAAGTGTGGATATTACTCTGTTATACATGGGGCAATATGTATAATTTTTCTGCTCTTGTACCATGTTAACTTGCATGGTACATTGTACAACTCTCTCTTTTCCATAAAACTGTGAAGTTGTCATCTTTGCATCATTTCAAAAACCTTAATGTTGTTAGATGTTAATGCAATTGGTCCAATTTTTTGCCATATTGCCTTTCCATTGGAGACTTTAGGCACCGTGGAGAGGGGGAAACCTGCTACATGGGTAACAGCTTCTCCCCCATATCAACCTACCTTGGAAAGGCCCCCCTCCACCCTGGAGAGGCCCCTCTAGACCAACAACTTTATGTAGTCTCCCGAGACCGATGGCTGCTGCTACTACTACTACGATACATGGGAGGTAATATGGCAAAAAATTAAACCAGTTGCATTAACATCCCACATCATTAAGGTTTTTGAAATGGTGCAAAGATGACAACTTTCCAGTGTTATAGAAAAGACTGAGTTGTACAACCAAAGTTAACATGGTTTAAGAGCAGGAAAATCTTGTGTTCCCCAAGTACTTGACCATTATGCAAAATTAGAGGTACAGTACAATTAGGAAAAAATTGAAAGCCCACCTACACTTTGACCTGTAGGTAATGGGAGTTTTCCACCAATTGCCCTTCCTTCAGAAGGCTAAGAAATCACAATGGCATGATATATCAATGAGAAAATCATTTGGAACAATGCAGGGATCTAATGAATACCAGTAAGAATATCTTAACAACAAAAATCACCAACTTGCTGCTAACAATAAAGGATTTAGAATCTCTTTGCATGTATACAATCTCATGCAGATGTAACTCATGATAAAGCCCATAGCAGCTAAATTTGCATGCAAGTTTTGAAAATGAACTTAACCTAGGCACCAAAACTACATTGCTCCAAAAACTCAGGTCTAATACAAGAGAAATCAAAGAAAATAATGGCCAGAAGGCACCAGTGTTTAAAATTATGATAGATTTGCTGTCCACCAGACAGTGTGACATACTGCAGCAATTGCTAGAACCGGGTTGGGATACATTACCTGTGGAAGACGGATGCAAGTTACGCCATCTTAATACGTGGTAACTACGGCTTTGCAATTACTGTACAGTACTTTATTCATAAGTGTTGGCCCTGGGCAAGTCACTGACCCCCACACACTGCTAATTACTCCTAGTCGAGCCTGATTATGAATTGTTTGGCTGAAAATAAATTATCCTATAAATTGATATAAGTAACCCTCATAACTAGCTATCATGTGTAACTTTCTTTACAATTGCTGTCTAAAAGTAGTCCTGGTGCTATGTTTTATTATCTTGTTGGTATACAGGTATAGCAAAGTGTGTCAATGGTATTGTCAAAG
The DNA here is from genome assembly GCF_040958095.1 of Procambarus clarkii. Classification (NCBI taxonomy): domain Eukaryota; kingdom Metazoa; phylum Arthropoda; class Malacostraca; order Decapoda; family Cambaridae; genus Procambarus; species Procambarus clarkii. The sequence continues at coordinate 48,340,638 of NC_091159.1, read as the reverse complement.
AGGTGCACTTGTAATATTCTGGGGCTGTCTAGGGACTTGGCATCGGATCATCAACTTTTTCATTCAAAGTTAACAGCCATAAGATGTCAAATATGATCCAAATATGGAAACATTCCATATTTAGGCCCTGATAACTCCTTACACTAACTTTTGTACACATGCTAGAAATTATTGCATTTAAGTCTGGTTATGTCCCTTCAGCCCGAAGAGGGACTTATTCTGGCTGTGATTCATACATCAGGTAGCTCGCAGCTGCGTCCAACAGCCTGGTTGACTGCATCACCAACCAGGATCTCCAGAACCAACAGCAGGCAGTCAACAGGTAGGTAGTATTAGCAGCACCACCAAACAACCCCTCAGAATAAGCATAACATTCTATTTTATTTATTGCAACTATAAATAGAATATGGATAACACCAATAAAGTCCTTTACAAAAAATTTAAATTTAATTTAAAATTTCAACACAACACACATTTTTATATAATAAATACATACACACTACTGTATATATATACTTTTTTACACGACGCCAAGAGTTAATGTGCAAATTCCTTACATACCTTCCAGCAGTTTTTAAGACTACCATGTTAACTTTCTATATTAACAGAAATGTACATTTAATTTTGCAGTAGTCCCCAAGAACTCTACAGTCTGTGAGACCCATACAGTGGCCAAAGTACTACTGTATTTGTTTATATTTCATTTTCCATATTAAATGCAATTTACCCATGAAAGTCGTTACAGTACTGTACTTATTTAAAAATAAATAGTTTACAGTCTGCTACTCATTACAATTACAGGAGGCCTACACGAGGCTAGCGGCAAGTGTCTTGCCTCCATCCCGATTATTTTATAGCATTTGAACAGGAAACTTTTACAAGCCACTGCCTACGGCAATGAATAAAACATGTGAAAACATCTTTGCTGGGTACTAGGCTCACTCATAGTTTACGTCCATCACAAGGAGCAAGTGACAAGTCGAGAAAAAATACTTCTTATAATTTATTAAATCAAACTTTACAATCTTTTACATCTTTTTTACACAAGTTAATATGCTGACACGTCCATCACTCCTCTGAAAGAGAGAGAAGCAATCAAGTTAGTATATTTTTGGAGGTGGGAAAGGGTGAGGGGGGGGGGGAGGGAGAATACAATATAATGGCACTTTATTCAAGTCATTTCCACATGATTGGATGCAATTTGATCCTATCAGACACTCTTGTTCAACAACAGAAAACTTACAACCTTAGGCTTGGTGGAATGCCACCTGGTTGAGTTGAATCACATTGAAGATGCAGTGCAAAATATGTAGATTCAATGACACATTTAACAGTCAATTTTTTCAAAATGATATAAAAATAAAAATATGTGCACAAATGTGTAGTCTGTAGGGACTACTAAATAAAATCCCATGTGACTTGGGCTGCCAAGAGATGGCTAGCACACCACTGGTAGGGTATTTACCCCACAGCAATATAGATTGACTTTTTTTTTACCTAAAGGGGACTTGCTTTCCTTTGGAGTTGCTAGTTTTGTGGCACCTATGACTCCTGATGGAATTTTTCCACTTTTTTTTGTTACATCTCTGATCCCCAAGCTCCCCTTATTTACAACAGATCAAGAGGCCAGGAGATTTTTGCTAAGGCTTGGTGGTATTAGAGCTAAGCTTGGGGAGCTACCAAGGGGTAACTTCCCAGAAAAGATTTCAAGGAACTTGGCAAAGTATAAAAAATAAAGTACCAAGACTTTCAGAGAAAGTTGAATGACGACTTTGTAAGACGTACGCAATAATTTTACGTCAAAGTTATGGACAGTCATTGCTGAGAAAAGGGTTAAGTAAATTCAGGAAAGTGAAGGATGTGAGAGTTTATAGATGTAAATGATGTTACCAACAGGTGGAAAGAATACTTAAAAAACCCCAAACGGTTACAAATGGAGAATATACACATGGAAGAAAAGGAAGATTCATCATTTACGGGGCCCAGTGACGTAGGGTATTTTCCAACAATAAAAAAAAAAAGAAGTGAAAAAATTAAGTGCATTTGTCTGGCATTTGACATCAGTGTCGTGAATTTTCATCCCAATATGTTAAGAAATGGATTTTCAGTAATTTTTTTTTTCAATAAATGCATGCAAGATGGAGGAGGAGGGAGGTGGGGGGGGGGGGGGGGAATAACAGGTACTGATAATAACGATAACACCTCCTATTTACTGGAAATCATGGATAAAGAGAAGCAAGCACTTGTCCGACACAAAGAATAGTACTAGTAAGGAGGGTCCACAAAGTGGATATGCAGCTGGTGCCACCTGGAGGGCCAAATTTCACACATAATAATGAGCAAGTATGTTATTATGCTATATTTTTTATACATCATATAAATACATTGCCTGAAGGCAATATTTCTTATGTCCCTTTGTACAAAAAGCTGACAACCCACTTTTTTTCTTCCTTTTTTTCTCTCATTTTCTATGCAGATTTTGTTGCAACTTCTGCATCTTGGGGAATGCTTATCCACACTAAGCATGTGAATTTGGAACGAAATTGGTCAACATGTTAATCAGCCACAGGTGGGAGAAGTTGGGACATTTTGGGGGGCCAATTTATTTACAGATTTCAAGCTATTTTCTTTTGTCTTTTAGGTTGTCTTAATGAATGAGGACCAGATGAGGGCCTTATCACTTATATATGGGCAATAAAGTTACTGCAATATATATGTTTGTTATCCCTAACCTAACCCTATATATTTTTTTTTGGGGGGGGGGGGGGGGGGGCAGGGGGGGTAGTTTTTCTTGATTTCAACACATATTGACCTACAACTTTCACATATTCGAGTACGAATGTCAAGCAATGTTTATGAAAACATACAAGAAAATTCATTAATTAGAACTACCATATTCATTGTCGATAACTTAAACCTCAATTATCTCAAAAAAAAAAAAAAAAAAAAAAAAAAAAAAAAAAAAAAAATCAACCGAGACCGCATCAAAAATTCCGTTTGACAAATTCTCACCATTTTTACCTATGTGCAGAGTGCCTAGCTCTAAGGTTTCCTTGTTGTCGTTTAGTCATATAGCTATAACGTTTGGAGTTATAAATATTTTGCACATAATTGGATGGCAACATTGAGTTTTACAGCAAACTATACTCTCAAACAATATTTGGCTATAAGGAACATGAATGTTATATGCCATTCTGACCATAATGAATAAAATAACAATTGGTTACATCTAAATATTTGTATACAGTACAGTACCAAATTTGAAATTGTGAATTAGCTTTTTTTTTCTATTTTATTTTTAACTTTTTTTTCTGTTCATGGTACTGTATGATGATGATCCATTAAGAAAAGTTGGAGCATTTACCATGAAGATACTATTCACAAAAAATTGTGTGTGAGGAAGTTTCGATACACAAGCACCGGGCCCCTTAATAGGCAGCTATATAGGAGGAAAATTTTTTAGATAATTTCAACTGGTTTAAAGAGAAAAAAGTGTTCCAGGTACAAAGGAAATAACTACAATAGTTACATTGAGGTATGGGATAGAAGTAATTGTTGTTATAAGACTTAGTATGGTAGGAGAGTGAGATGCCATATGATAAACTAAGGTTAATATTATCCCTGAACATAAGGAAAAGGATAAAAAGAGAAATATCTTGGAAATATCTTGCAACTGTAAGGAGATACATTTACTTGGTATCCCAAGGAAGGTGAACGCAAAGCTAAAAACAGACAAATATAAATAATCAAACACACAAATCCAGGGGCCACGGCCGAATGAATAGCGCTTGGGACTCTTAATCCCCGGGACCGGGTTCAATCCCGGCCACCGGCAGAAACAGATGGGCAGAGTTTCTTTCACCCTGTTGCACCTGTTACCTAGCAGTAAATAGGTACCTGGGAGATAGACAGCTGTTACAAGCTGCTTTCTGGGGGGGGGGGTGTAAAAAAAGATTGTTAGTAGTTAGTAACAGTTGAGAAGCGGGCTAAAAGAGCAGAGCTCCACCCCCGCAAGCACAACTAGATGAATACACATACTACTACAGCTGTATCTGAAGATGGACAGGTAGGTACTAAGGACATTAACAAGGTAAAGAGCTGCCAGGACCCTGTTAGGCCACCAAAATCCTTGAGTCTGTATACCAACCCAAGACACTTAAAATACAGCAGTCTAAGCTGCATTTTAAAATTTGTTAACTTCTTTCAAACATCATGGGCCAAACAGTAAACCATAGGGTGGTTAGATTTTATGACCTTGAAATTGAAACAAGTTTACCAAGGTATAAATACTGTACACACAAAGGGGTGAGGTAGCTCAAGCTATTCTACCCCTGTTCAATACGTATTCATGTACAAGGTACAGTATACTGTACACACACATCACAAAAAAGCAGCATATTATCAAACATTCTGGTTAATAAACATATACAATTCTTCCTCTACACATTCAGCATATTAACAAATGTACACAAATACGTTTATGACTAAGTACCAACAGAGAGGCTACAAATAAACATTCAGACAAATCAACAAAAGGTTACAATCTTGGTGCAAAATTCTTATATTTCTTCAAAATATCAATCTTACCACTGTGACACATCCAATGGTTCATTGGTTCAGGAACAGTCCTCATCTCAGTATTTCTATATACATAAATCAGCAAGCAATCGAGTACAGTATATAATGTGCAAGGATGAGAGACCTTGACCTACTAGAAGGGCCTGACAGCTGAGAGGACAACGCTCGGGATTTATAGTCCTAAGGTTCCGGGTTCGATTCCAGATGGAGGCAGAAACAAATGGGCAGTTTTTTCACCCTGATGCCCCTGCTCACCTAGCAGTAAATAGGCACCTGGGAGTTAGACAGCTGCTACAGACTGCTTCTTGGGGGTGTGTAGCAAAAAGAAGGCCTAGTCAAGGACCGGGCCGCAGACACACCAAGCTCAGAAATCATTTCAAGATAACCTACTACATGGTTTACACTTCGTTTCATTATCATTAATACCTGTTCCATATTCCCAGTAATATTTGTACTGAAGCCTGAGCCGCATGTGTACAGAATAACTCCAAACACACAACATTGAATGACCTACGACAAACAAACTTTGGAAAAGGAGACCAAAGAAATCGAAACAACAAACACGTCCCCCAAAGCAACTAGGATCACACGAAGATAACGATGGAAAACCACAATCTGACAACAAATGATGCACCCTGACCAAACGAAAGTCAATTAAAGGACCAAGTTCAATCAAAGGAAAAGAATGTTAATAGGAGAGTTAAAGGACATGATACACAATTCCCAGCTTTGATATTTGGTTTCCAGGCCTCTGGGTACTAGTTTCTGACCAGGTAATTATGTAGTTTGTAGAGGAATTTCTGCAGTGCTCCATACAGTGAAATCTCAATTTAACAAACCTCAATCTGGCAAATCTCCGGTTGGAACACTTTCCATGCCAGATTTACTCACCAGATTCAACAAGTAAAAGTTCCCTGAAGTAGGAGATTGACTGATGAAGATTAAGCCACCCAAGAGGTGGCACGGGCATGAGTAGCCCGTAAGGAAGCAGGAGACGTGAAAATTCACTCAGGATGCTGGTACCCAGTTCATAAACGGAAACATCTATGAACTTGGTCCCTATCAACAAAATTATACAAAATAATCGAGCCTTGGGAAAGCCACTGAGCATATCTAACACCAAATACTATGGATCTTGTTTTCAGTTGCAGAAATTTTTGTTTAGCAAGATATGGGCCCCTTTTTCCCATGAAGATGAGATTTCAAGGCTTGGGTGTGAGAAATCTGCTAGATGTGGTTCAGTCTTTTACAGACAGGTTCTCTTGGTTGTTGCCCTTCATATGACAGGTTGTAATTATATTTTTGTTCAATGAAATCAGCCCATAGAGCAAGGGAAATATTAGGAATGAATTTTAACTAGTAATATGGCCCCAATCACATGTCATGATTTTCATAAATGGGCACAACATTAATAAAAATAGTAAGGGGCCTTGGGAAAATCACTGAGCACATTTAAAAATAAATTCTACGATTCGTTTTAATTTTCAGCTTCTTCAGTTTTCGTTCACTATGATGGTCCTTTTTATTTTGAAAATGATTTCAACACTAAGACAGGATAAATGCTAGGTGTTAAATCTCTCTACAGATAGGCTGTCTTGGTAGCTGTCCTTCATATAACAGGTTGCAATTAAAATTTCAATTCTGTGAAGTCAGAACTTAAGAGCATCGGAAATATTAAAGTATGAGGTTATCTTGAGACAATTTCAGGGCTTTAGTGTCCCCGCAGCCCGGTCCTCAACCAGGCCTCCACCCCCAGGAAGCAGCCCGTGACAGCTAACACCCAGGTACCTATTTTACTGCTAGGTAACAGGGGCATAGGGTGAAAGAAACTCTGCCCATTGTTTCTCGCCGGCGCCCAGGATCAAACCCGGGACCACAGGATCACAAGTCCAGCGTGCTGTCCGCTCGGCCGACCGGCTCCCTTTGCCGGTAATGAATGGTAATTATCAATATGGCTCCAATCACAGTTTTTATGATTTTTGTAGATGGGCTCAACATAAGAAACAGAGCCTTGAGAAACCTATTGAGGGTATTTAAAACCAAATTCTATTAAAAATAAAAACCTTTTAATTTTGAGTTGGCAAGGTTTTCACTGAATATTACAATTCACCCAGATATATGATGGCCCTGCTACCTTCTGAAAATGAGCTTTGAGAGTGGAAACGTAAGAAATAAACTAGATGTGGTTACATATTTTTTGTAGATGTGTTCATTTGATAGTTGTGTATTATAGGATGAAATTACAATTTTGCCAAGTGAAATCAGCCCACAGGGTATGGGAAAGGCATCCGGGAGGCATCTCCGGTTGCAACGATTCCCTCATTGCAACAAATTGGGGCGAGTCCCATCTAGTCCATTGATTTGAAGTTGAACTGTACTTTGGATATAATCAACTTTATTCAGTATTCTGCTTAATATCTTGGCAAATATGGCATCTACAGATAGCATCAACTACCAGACCTAAACTTCTGTCTTGAAGGACTGCTATGCTATCTACATGAATGTTACACAATGTAGAAAGTATAGCATTATTTATAGGTATTTGGTGAAATTTACTTTTCGCAGTAAAGGCAGATTTTTTATAACGCAAGCATTCCTGCTTTATGCAACCAAAGACTTAAGTGCACTGCATTAGATGTGCTGTGAAGATCATAACGAATAATAAAAACAGCAATCAACACAACATAATCACCGTTTACCACCACAGTTAAAGAAAAACAAAATGATCCAACAGCAACAGAAGAAACTGATCTATCATAAGATGCAAGAATGGCCTACAAGGGCCTGATACTCGAGGCCCACGTCCCAAATCTACGCAGTAATATAACAACATATTGGAGTGAACAATATAAAGAATGCAGAATAGAACCAGTGAAGAGCAAGGATGCCATAGGCACAATCAAAAATTACTGTATGAACAAAGGTTGTCTTGAGATGATTTTGGGGCTTAGCGTCCCTGCGGCCTGGTCAAGGATCAGGCCTCCTTTTGTTACAAACCCACAGGAAGCAGCCCGTAGCAGCTGTCTAACTCCCAGGTACCTATTTACTGCTAGGTAACAGGGGCATCAGGGCGGGAAAACTCTGTCCACTTGTTTCCGCCTCCACTGGGAATTGAACCCGAAACCTCAGGACTACGAATCTGAAGCGTTGTCCACTCGGCTGTCAGACCACGATTATTCAACAGCCTCCCAGCGAGTGTAAGAAATATTGCCATAACAACCGTGAACATCGTCAAGAGAAAGCTAGAGTTGTCTTCAAGAATTGCCGGACCAACCAGGCTGTGGTGGATATGTTGGCCAGCAGGCTTCTCCAAGTGACAGCCTATTGGACCAAACACAAGCTTGGCGAGTAAAAGAACTCTCGGAACCCTATCAAGCAGGCATCAAGCAAGAAATTACTGCACATTGATAAGGTGGACAGTTAAAGACAGAGCTTAGAGAGTGTGTGCGCTGTATTCAATTCATATTTTTGTAATACATCTTCCTTGAAAGACAAAATTTTGATAAATTATATATTATTTAACATCTACAAATAGTTTTTAATATTTTACATTTGATTATACAGTACATAAATGGATAATAAACAGAAATATGGTACTGTATATGATTTTATGATTTACAAAAATGTCATTGTAAATAAGTAAGAATTGATTAACATAGTAATCAAATTTAAATACTTACTGATTGCTTTGCCATCCTTCCACTTTATAATTTTGATTTGAGACCCATCTCGTTTGAGTGCATCTGTCCTTATCGGTTCCTTTAATGCCTGACGAACTGCCCGGGCAGCAATAACAGAGTACTGAGCATAGCTGTAAAATTAAAATATTTCAATATATTGAAACAAAGTGAAAAAAGTAAGCTATCACAGTACATCAATTCCAAAGAACTAATGTAAAAAGAAAAACACCTGAAAGAAATGGTAAGTATATTCTAGGCACTGAATAGGCAACGTACCAAAGCTGAAAAAAGGCAATAAAATATAATCAGGCTTATCATGAACAAATCCACAAGGGCCGTGACGAGGATTCGAACCTACGTCCGGGAGCATCCCAGACGTTGCTTTAATTGACTGAGCTACGACATGGTCAAAATAAATAAATTCCGGCCTTTGTGGATTTGTTCATTTGATGCATCACGCTATTGTGCTTTGTGTGTGTCAGGCTTATCATTCACATTGTCATACAAAAAACTTCTTCATACTTGTACATTATTACCACATATCCTCTCCATAATAACTGAATTCATTAGCATCACTACTGACAAAATGAAAGGTACTCTTCAGTAATGAGTAGTGAAAGAGGTGCACAGATTCAGAAATAAACTAAAGTATTATTATTTACCAAAACTATCCTATAATACAATTTGCAATTTGATTGCCTAATGGAGAAAACTTTCGAAGCGGAAGACTCATATGCAACAAATGTAAACGTTACCTGGGAAAGTACATAGGTTATGAATGTTCCAACCAATACCGTTTAGAATACAGTACTGTACTCTGTAATACAGTGCACTGATAAAATTAACAGTCACCAATGATAGAGGAGAGTAAACATTACCTTTCATTTCATCATCTATCTGGTCACATGTAATGTAGGTACCATGATACAAAACTATAGTCTTCAAAAGGGTGAAAAACACACAAACCCAGTGGCTACTTCCATAATGTAAATCATGCCTAGTGAATCATACCCTATTCAAGTAATAAAAAATATGCACTTCCAGAATTTGCACAAAGCTAGGGCTCTTTGTATAACTATAATTGTACTGGTACAATTGGGTTTTATATAGCTCTGTAGTTTAATTTTTGTACACAAGAAACTCTAGTCCTTTGTGTAAAGGCCAATATGGTGGCATTTTTGTCCCAAGACAAAGTACTGGAACGGGAGAGTTATTCACTACTCCGAGGTTTGTAATTATTAACGACTTCATCACCAGCAAACCAGGTCACTCTAGCTTGCAAGACTTGCCATACAGCTGGGGCAATTTAAATACATTTATAGGTCACTGCCCAACCGGTTACCAGATAATGTGATGTTACAACCTTAAAACTTCTGCATTCAGTTCAAAAACATTTGTACTTCAAAACTAGTGAGTAGGCTATAACAGTGACATTTAGTACAGAACTCTGCAAGAAGCAACATTTTAATAGTACTGTTGGCCCTCATTTTCAACTCACAATTGGGGATCCAGAGCTCAAATCCCAGGTGGGCCAGAAATGGTTTGTCACATTTCCTTTTACCTAATGCCTCTGTTCACTTAGCAGTAAGTAGGTACCCTAGAGTTTGGCAATTGTTGTGGGGTTGCATCCTGGGGAAGGTCAATAGTTTAACCTTGGAGGAACCTCGATACAAGTTCAAAGTGTATGCATACACACGCTTTCTGTCCTTAGCTATGGGAATTATTAGTTATGAAGCAAGATAAAGGAAGCTGGCAGTGAACAATCACCAACGGGTTCCAATATACCGTCCACATTCAACAATACATGGCTTTACGTTGACCTCAAGTGCCAGTAAGATCTCCACTAGCCGACCGTTTATTGCATCAAGTACCATCGCACCTCGAGAGGATACCCGGGGTATGGTCAATTCATACACAAGATTGTTCGACAAAGCTCATTTTCCAAGGGACAAAACTCCTATACAGTATATATATCGTTAGAGTTGGGTTGGGTTAGGGAGGCACAGGGTCGGATGGTTTGAGTGAGGTTGCTTTATGTGATGGTTTTAAAATCTAGACAGTCTTGAGTACAATGTGACTCGTACCCGTGACTTAACAAGCCAAAATTAATTAAATATATGAAAGAAAGATTTTTGACAATGTACAGTGACCACACATTTCCGTGTACCTGATATATATTTATTTATTTATTTATATATATACAAGAAGGTACATTGGGATTATGAGGATACATAGCATAGTAATTACATTCTTGTAAAGCCAATAGTACGTGCAGCATTTCGGGCAGGTCCTTAATCAAGAAAATTTTAAGTAGGTAAATACTTGCAAAATTTATAAAAATGATAAGTTACATAGCAAGAAAAAAAAATGAAAGATTGAGAAAATTGTTGACCAGACCACACACTAGAAGTTGAAGGGCCGACGACGTTTCGGTCCGTCCTGGACCATTCTCAATCGACTTGAGAATGGTCCAGGACGGACCGAAATGTCGTCGTCCCTTCACCCTCTAGTGTGTGGTCTGGTCAACATACTTCAGCCACGTTACTGTGACTCATCGCCTGCACAGAGAGAAAATTGTAGGTATATTAAAGCACATAGGTAGCTCAGATTGATTGCAATGACAGCTTGAATAGTAGTTTAACAAACATTAGTAGGCACAATACAGCATATGGCTAGCACATAAAAGAAGACAGCAATGAACACAATGATAAAGTTGGTAGGATTAAGTACATAAAGATTGGGAGATTGAGTAACACTAGATACAGAGCAAATTTAAAGCTCAAGTGTAGGAAACTACGAAGATGAAATTACGTACAATGATTCATCTTTCACCACCATTCCGTCCCATCCCAAATCCTTATCCTGACCCCTTCCCAGTGCTATATACTCGTAGAGGCTTGACGTTCTCCCCTTCCATCACTATAACCCAAAGTTATACAACCCAAATATAACCCAAAATCCCGTCAAAACCAACCATAACAAATAGCTCCACCTACCCATAGGCCACTATACCGCCTTCTACCATCACATACAAGCTTTTAATATGCGTATTGCAGCAAGGTAAGACACATATAAGCACCTACTTAAGGCCCGCTGCCCTCCAGAAAGTCATTGTTGTGGTGGAAGGAGAGAGTCACAGTCCTCTGCTCACCGGCTCAAGATGGCGTCGCCGGACTCCGAGTCAAATCACTCTCCACAAAATATAGTGATCATTTTAACAACTGTTTTGTCAAAAAATTGTCCTTAACTGTGTATACGGTACTAAATCAATAATATTGTTATAAATATTTATAATTAACAAAATTGATGCGCGAGTTTTCCGTTTCCATTTGGTCAATTATATTTAACAAACATTAGAAGGCACAATACAGCATATCGCTAGCATATAAAAGAATGATTTAGAATCATATAATGATTTAGAATTAGTATTATTTTTATTAACAAGCTTAGGTATACACAGTCATGTGCTGCTACACTATTTTACTTGAAAGATTACACAGTGTACATCAAAAACTAGCTATAAGTTCATCTAATATTCCTATCTCACAGATCAGTGAAATTATCATGATTATCTATAACTCCGATAACCTCACTGTGGAACACTATATTTATTCTGATTATTTTCTTTAAGAAACATAATTGTAGGGGTATTTATAATATAGTTAATTTGTTATGCAGCCCATATATATATATATATATATATATATATATATATATATATATATATATATATATATATATATATATATATATATATAAATATATATATATATATATATATATATATATATATATATATATATATATATATATATATACGCATCCTGTGAGACTTATAAATGTTAAGACAAAATCTAGTTGAATTATTTCATTATTAGCTGTATGTTCATTAAATTTTACCTGATGTACTTGATCTGAAAATATGATTATTATATATTCAACATAATTACAATCGATTTCAATTGCACGATGTTCTATTTGTGTCGATTATATCGTTTATATGGTGATATATGAGTTAAGTAAGCAGTTTGTAAGTTAAGTAAGCAGTTTGTAAGTTAAGTAAGCAATTAAGTAAGCAGATATATGAGTTAAGTAAGCATCCTGCAGGCACTCCTCAAGGAGTCGTCTTAAGCACATTTCTGCTAACAAAAGCCTTACTAAAATACTGAACAATTTACCTGAGTTTACCTAAGGGTGGTCACTGACACTCTAGTGGCCTCGACGAGGACAGGAAGCCGGCAACTTGTCACAAAGGTCCCCCCATTTGCACTGATGATTTTTTCCAGCTGGATTTTTAAATGTAACAGTTTTGGCCTTTACGGTTCGGCATCCTACCTAATTTAATTGAAGGATATTGATCTAGACAGATATTGATCCAAGATCCAAAATATTCATTGATATTTTGTCTTCAAAAGGTCGGATGTAACACAAACAAGGAACAACGGTTTCAAGTTCAAGTCCAAATGCAGGAAGGTAAATAGGAGATGCTTTTTTCACCCATAGGGTTAAAAATCCATGGAACTGCCTACCCGTCAAAGCCGTAAAATCTAAAACACAGCTGAATTTCGAAATCCAGCCCGAGAAAATCATGAAGAAAAATGGGGAGATCTTGTCAAACCGTCGGCTGCCGGTTTTAATTCGTCGAGGCCACTAGGAAGATAGTGGCCATCAAGTAAAATCAATTTCATCGTCCTAAAACATTATTATTAACTATAATTATAATAATATTTTATTTAGGAGAAGTACATACATAGATGCAGAGTTACAAACATTCTGATTGATTTATAGATAGAGCTAGTACATACAATACCTAAAGCCACTAACCTAAAGCCACACAGCTAAGCAGATTGCGTAGAAATAGCCTAAGCTACTCTATCTCTTTGAGATGTATTTTTTCTTGTCTCAATAAACATACTTGAACTTGAACTTGCTAAGCAGACGATATCCTTGTACATTCATTTAACGTTGCACTACAAGTAGGAGTTGAAGAAAAAGATAGCCAAACTCTAGGAATAGTCAAACAATCCTTTACTTTAAGGAAAAGAATGTGGTGATTCAACTGTATAATAATAATAATAATAATAATAATAATAATTTTTATTTAGGCAAAGGTACATACATAAAGAGATTTTACAAAGTTTGTTGGCTTTATAGATAGGAGCTAGTACATACAATGCCTAAAGCCACTATTACGCAAAGCGTTTCGGGCAGGAAAAAACACTACTGACTAAAGCTTAAAACTAATGGGTAAAAAGAAAAAAATGCGTTGAGTACAAATAAAAATAGAGGTAAAAGAGGGGGGAACATTGTTGAAAAAACAGCACAAATACAATTATAATATAAATCTCTGGTGCGTCTGCATTAATGTATCCAAGCATACAGGAGACATTATCTTCAGAACGACTGTCTGTTTGTCTGTCCGAGGCTGGAGGCCACATGCCTGGGTGTGCCAAATATGTCCCAGTAATTGCTGTTGGGGGAGTGCCCTACATGGGCGGGTCGGGAAAGGTGTCAAAAAAACAGTGCCAAGTGACACTGTGTAAACTTTATCTTCACGAACATTGCCAAGTACTGTATAACTCGACTTTGAATTATTATTGTTATTATTATTATTATAATATAGGAAACTGTAAGTGCTGTTCATGCCAAAAATAAAAAAGTATAGTTACAATAGGCTTTAAACCCCCAAACAACGTTGATGGTTAATTTTCCTTTAGACTTATGGATGGTATTTTGGTGAAACGATTATGTGAAGTGTTTTTATATTTATTTATTTATTTATTTATTTATTTATTTATTTATTTATTTATTTATTTATTTATTTATTTATATACAAGAAGGTACATTGGGTTTGTGAGGGTACATAGTATGGTATTTACATTCTTGTAATACCACTAGTACGCGCAGCCTTTCGGGCAGCGAAATGTATAGTGTTCGGGCATGTATAGTGTTATACATTACTGATATTGAAGGAAAGGGGGATGAAAGGTGAGAGGCTGAGAATGGATAGGGTTGGAAAAAGAGGGCAGAATAGGGGGAAAGGGGGAATGAGGGAGGGGGAGACACAGACAGACCCGGGTACCATTTCTAGTTAATAATAATAAAAAGAAGAATGAGAAAATCCACAGGAGCCGTGATGAGGATTTTTTGTATTATTATTATTTTTCATACAAGAGTTATTACATTGCCCGAAACGATGCGCGTACTAGTGGTTTTACAAGAATGTAATTACTATGCTATGTATCCTCACAATCCCAATGTACCTTCTTGTATATATATATAAATAAATAAATAAATAAACATTCTTGTACAGCCACTAGCATGCATAGCGTTTCGGGCAAGTTCTTAATCCCAATTTTCCCCGGAATACGACCCCGCCCCAAATTGTTTAACAACCCATTTTACTGTTTTGTAAACAGAGGCTACAGTTAAGGATTTGCGCCCAGTAAATCCTGAACCTAGGTAAATCCAATAAATACGAACCTAGGACAAAGCGTTCGCGAAACGCGAGGCAAGTGTCTTAACCACTACACCACGGAGGCTTTTGACATGGTCAAAAGAATTGCAACCTGGGGTATTACTGCACCCTCCAGGATTCCCGAGGCTTCCACTGAAGCCGAACCAGGTTTCAGTGGAAGCCCCCCCATGCACTCTGGCTCTGTGGTCCAGTAATTCTACCTCTGTATTGAAAGAGGGGCGTCAGAGTTCGAATCCTCATCACGGCTCCTGTGGATTTTCTAATTGATACATCACTATTATTTGATCTCTCTGTATAATAATAATAATAATAATAATAATAATAATAATGGTGAATTTCACCTTCATTCAAGTACTACGGTATTGTAGTAAGTTTCTCAACAATAATAATAATTGCGTCTAAGGAAGCAGTGAGTGGCCTTAATACAGGTCACAACTGAAAGCTGGCTCCGTCAAGTTCGAATTCCGCGCCAGGTCAGACGTTCTGCAATATTTCTTTCACCTGAAGCCTCTGTTCACCTAGCAGTAAATAGATGGCCGTTAGGCTTGTGTCCTGTTACGTCCCAGTTGGATATTTTGTACTGTAAGTCAAACAGTCATTCAATAAATATTTATTTCCAAAAATACATACAATGGATAATGTTAACTTAAACTAATAGGCAAATGTTAATTACGCACTTTAAAGTATATATATATATTGTTCAACATAAATATTAGTATACAAACCATTTATATAGGCAAGTGTAAATGATAGGCTACACATATGAGCCTTAATATAAATGTGTTATATTACGTGTTAATATAAGTTACAAAGCAATAATATTAACATTAAGTGTGGTAGACCCTTAACATTAACTAAAATAGCAATCATTCGAGACTCTAAAGCAATAGACTACTAATAATAATCCTGACAATACGAGGAAAAAAAGAAAACGGTAAAAGTATTAGACTGAAATGATTATTATTGTCATTATTCTAGACTAGGCATCGAGTGGTATAAGACAGGTGACACTTGTCTCATATAATTTGTATTCTTTTTCACGTCTTGCTCCTCTTCCTGAGGGAACTCTCTCACTAATGTATCTAATTCTGCCCCTAACTTAGATGTCTCTTCTGAGAATTCATCAGAACTCCTTGATTCGTCAGTATTGTATCCACACTCCTCCATCAAAATCCTCCAGACTTTTCGCTTTAATGTTCTGAGCCATTTAAAGTACTTTTCATTGTGCATCTCAGATGTAATTTCCACGACTTCTTTCGTTCTTTTCCTTCCTCGCTTGCCAGGCTTGAAGGTAGTGTAGCCAGAGCCTTCCTTAAAGGCTAAACCACAGTAACAATATTTCTGCTTGTTTGTGGTACCCAGACGTTGTGTTCGGATCTGAATTCCTTTCATGTGCTTCCCAATGTTCGTGGTTGATGCCGTGGGTTCTAGCTTATTACCTTTGCAATAAAACACGTACGATGTGAATAAATCACTTTTCAAAATCATGTCATCCTTGTTGGAGGAGAACTCGAGGTTATTCTCACAGTAGATGATGAACGTTTCTTTACCGTAGTAAGGGGTGGGCCATTTTTTAAGCAATTCCAAGGACATTTTTTTCCTATTATGTCCAGAGGGTCCGGGTATATAATATAGTCAGTCAACCGGGGACTCTCCTCCTATATAATGGGTGTACATTAAGAAGCCCGACAGTCAAATTCTGAAATATCATATAATGCATATTAATAGTAGGCTAACAATTCATATATCATATACCTTCCGATCATTGTAAGTACATTATACAGATTATATAGCATATAGGTTCTGATAAATATATTTATAGTTAGGATTGTGTTGCGAATATAGCAGTTTATGTTAAAAATGGTATAGATAGAGATCGAATATATAAATGATAGTGAAAATGGAGATTATACCCTTGCAGGGTAGTTCAGATAAGGGTGATAATGATGAACATCGATTGTGTGTGATGACTGATGATGCATGCGGAGGATGGACGTGAAGATAGTGTAAAGTCAATAGTGAAGATGGTGCATAGTGTGACCATATGGTACATCATTATTATAGTACATTATTATTATTATATGTTAAAGCTCCAAGAACGAGGTCTTGTAAAGATCTTTGACAAGCCGTGGGCTTCCTGCCCCCCGTCAAGGCCACTAGAGAGGTAGTGGCCCTCAGGTGAATAGTGTGGTGTCTGTACGATATGTAAAGTCGTACATATGTTGAAGATGATGCAGGGTGAGCTATAGTTGCATATATGGTGTGACCTTATATATATGGTGCATGGTGAGACCATAGTGCATGGTGAAGATAGTGTGACCATAGTGCATGGTGATGAGGGTAATTACAATTATTACTTAACCTATACCTATAATAGGTTAAGTAATAATTGTAATTACGAAGTAATAAGATGCTTATCTTAACATACTAAGAAGGTTAGGTAAGGTCGGTGTTTTCTATGAAGCTTATCAAGGTAAACTAAAATATTCACAATAAATTAGTATGTCACATATGCACGTATTCAATAAGTCAATATTGACTTTACGAAAGTGCGAGAACGGGTTGCATGGTGAAGATAGTAAATAAAATAAAAATAAAATAAAATAAAATAAAATGTTTATTTAGGTAAGGTACATACATACAATCATTTTTTACAAAGATTGGTTGACTTATAGGTAGAGCTAGTACATACAATGCCTAAAGCCACTATTACGCAAAGCGTTTCGGGCATTAGTGTGACCATGTGGATAGGAAGTCTGTACTAATGGTTGTATTAGTGTCTCTCCCTGCCCCCCCCCCCCCCACCACTAGGTCAAAGTATGCACCAAACCTTTCCAGGATGCAACCCACAACAATCTTTGGCGGCAACAATCAATCAATCAGTCTAACTCCCGGATACCTATTTACTTCTATGTGATGAGGCATCAGGTGAAAGGAAACGTTCCTAAACGAAAGAAAATCGAACCAGAGACGTTCTTGGATGATACCTGGTTGATACCTAGTTGATGGGGTTCTGATGAACTCAACTAATTGTTGAGTACAATTAGAACAGATCAAGGCAAATAGGGGGAGGGGGGCATTCGACAAGCCGCCGACTTCCTGTCCTCGTCGAGGCCACGTGCTTCAGGTAAAATCAGGTAAACTGTGCTTACAGGGGTGTAGCTTTAGCTCTGTGGCCCCGCCTCTCAAGTGTCAATCAACCCACTTGGCTACCGTGCACGACAGCCCATATATATGGGTTTGAGAATTGTGGTGACCATGTATCGTAGGGTAGTTGTATATAACGATGAGGGTGATAGAGGATGGTGGTGGTGAGGATTTAGGGTTTAATTGAGGCGAGAGAGAGAGAAAATATGGCACCTACCGTGTTGTGACGTCACTGCTGGCTGCCCAGCTCCTGGAGTCGTCGTCGCCAGCTGTCGGCCACAGCTTATTTATCTATTTATTTATTTATGTACAAGAAGGTACATTGGGGGTTAACGGAGAACATCGAAATGAAGTTGATTGTACATTGTTGTAAAGCCACTAGCACGCATAGTGTTTCGGGCAAGCTGGCACCCCGTCACCCATGTGTCAACAATAACAACAGCTGGAGCACTCCTGAGTCAGCCTTGATGACAACAACAACATTGATGACTCCTGGGTCAACCTTGAGGACTCCTGGGTCAGCCTTGACGACGAAGGGACACCTGCTCTGCCTGGGGAACGCCGCCGGCTAACGGAACGACATTAATTCCAATTCCTCGGGCATTCTTCTTCAACGGGTCGCCTTATGACGCCTGGCGCCCTTATCGTCCGGGGTCACAGGGAAGTTGATAGATTTTTTCCCTCTGTTTCCTGGTAGATTCTTCGGTCGGGGAGTTAGTGTTTGGGGGCCAGCTTGGCCGAGAGGTGCCTGGCCTTGGTGTCTGGGGGCCCTCTGGGGGTGCCCAGGAGGCGTGGTGGGCGGCTGGACAATGTTTATGTGTATTTGCCCATATACAGGTTTAGGAGCGGCCCATCACGTTTCTGCCTCGACCGTAACTACCTAGTGTTTTCTGTGACAGGGGCCGGTGTGTGTTTTACTTTTTACCTTATCTTGTGATGATTTCGGGGTTTATTGTCCCCGCGGCCCGGTCCTCGACCAGGTCTTCACCCCCAGGAAGCAGCCCGTGACAGCTGACTAACACCCAGGTACCTATTTTACCGCTAGGTAACAGGGGCATAGGGTGAAAGAAACTGCCCATTGTTTCTCGCCAGCGCCCGGGATCGAACTCGGGACCACAGCATCACGCGTGCAGTGTTCTGTCTGCTCAGCCACCAGCTCCTTGCATGGGAATGCTGCGGCACACCCGGCACTTGTGCCATAGTGGCCTCTAAATCAACAATAATGATACATATGTAGATGTCCAGCTTGGATAGATCATCAAGACAAATGGAGGGGAGAGACATTTGACAAGCCACTGGCTTCCTGTCCTCGTCAAGGCCACTAGTGTTAGTGGCTCTCGGGTAAAATTCAGGTAAATGCCGGGAAGACGGGACACCACGAGCACAGCTCTCATCCTGTAAGGACACTTAGGTAATTACACGCACTGTATACATGTATGTATAAAATTTTAATTATTTATAGTTGTTTTCACAGTTTACTTTCCACACTTTAACAGTTGCAAATGGCTGCAGTGAATTTGTTTCCTCCTTAAACAGAAATTACCTTCGTAAAATTATATGTTAGATTAAGGATCTGCCCAAAACGCTATGCGTGCTTGTGGCTTTACAAAGACTGTAAAGCTTCAATGCTCTGTACTCTCATAAACCCAATGTACCTTCTTGTATATAAATAAATAAATATATTAAAGTACTGTAGAATTTTTTCCACAAATTTTGTTTTCAAATTATGGCTGGGCTTGGCCAAACACAGTACAGTACTGGATAAAGAAACCATTTCTTTATCTTCCTGGTTTGGCTAGTCCCCAGCAAAGGTTTGCTGGATCACTAGAAGGGACATAGTGTTTTTTATTTATTTATTTATTTATTATATACAAAAGTTCTTACGTTCTTGTACAGCCACTAGCATGCGTAGCGTTTCGAGCAAGTCCTTAATGCTATGTTCTCCGGAATATGACCCTGCCAAATCGTTTAACAACCAGTGTTTAAGGAAGTTTATTTCAACCTTCTCTATATCTCCATCTTTATCTCTGTGAAATACATTCAAATCTTTTCCCAATAATATGTTGTTGGTTTTCCCTATCGTATGGCAAAAAAAAAAAAAAAAATAAAGGTCCGCTCTTCAATGTCATTTGTCTTTATTGCATATGTCCAGATCTTTGCATTTTAGTGATATTCCATTTTTTTTCAATTTATCTGGACTTGTATCATCTATACCAGAGATTTTCAGAACCATTATCATTATTTGCAACTGGTATGAGGTCATCGGCAGATTCAGAGTTCGATTCACTAGACACTGTTTTTTTTTTTTTTTTTTTGCTGCACTTGTTTCTTGTATTCATCTGTAATAATAACAGCATGCATAGAAATATGATGTCTCTTTTGAGGCTGATCATGGGCAGATCTAGGATAACCCCATGATTTAATAACTGCTTGAAATGTAGATTCATCTTTCATTGGTTCAAGTTGCACAACATACTGCATTCCATGCAGTATGCAAATTCCTGTAACTATTTTTGTCAGTGCAGTTGGAGAAGTGACATTAGCAAGTGAGCTCCTTAAAGTTGAGGAAGGCTGATGAATGCATTCCAGATGATTCAAAAAACAAAAATTCAAATGTTTATTCAGGTAAAGTACATACATACAAGGTGTGATACAAATATTGATGAATTTATAGATAGAGCTAGTACATACAATGCCTAAAGCCACTATTACACAAAGCGTTTTGGGCATGATGGGTTATAGGCATGGGTGATGATGTTGAAGGCTGATCATGCATAACTAGCATGAATGGCATGATCTTCTATGTTCCTTATATCTTCATTAGGTAACTGTACAAGAGTAGGCTGACCATTTTCATTCAGTGGTTTGCCAGCAGCTGTCTAGCGCCTGTGTGTGTGAAGTTTTACTTTGTCCAGTCGTTCAATTTTGCATTTTGGTTAATCAATGGGATATTGCACGAAACCCTGACTATATTGTTTTTAGCTAGTCCAGATCTCCATTTAAGTGAAAGCTAATAAACAAAATCAGCCTTGCAGAGTGGTTCACGTGCTCTTGTTTTAGATACTTTTGTTGTGAATTTCTTCTTGTGACAACTCCTTAATGGTGCAAAACATGCCATGTTAAGTGGATGAAAAACATCTGTTGTATGTGGTGGTAGTTTGAAAAGGGTGATTTTTCTACATCTGTGGCAATTCAGTTGTTTGAACAAATGTATGTGTTGTACCCATCAGATATTAGAACAATCAGAACAAATGTACCAGCAGGTATAAGTAAAATTGAGCATGTTTTCACTTTTATACACAATTTCTCAAACCCGATGTGAAAAGTTGAACTAGTCATTCATCCATTATCACTTTTGTCATAATATTGTACATACATGAGTGTGTTACTACCACATCAGGTACTCATCATGTTTTTGCCTTTAAACACTTGAACTAGGTGATGAGAAATTATATACTGTACTGAAATTCGGTTTTCCATCTTAATTCAACTTAGTTCCTCAGATGATATCTGAAATAACACAAATCAAAGATATCAGAAGGGAATTACAAAATCAATAATAATAATGAACCCTACAACAAGAACAAATTAATATAATCTAATGAATAAGATATTTAGAAATATGACAACTCTATTAAAGCATAATGTTCTGTCCCATCTGCATGACTGCCATAAGTTGTACTTTCTCAGTTACACCCATGTAATACTGTAACCTTATTACATACTTTTTAATCTATAGGTCCACTGGTTTTCCACTTGGAGGGTCAGATGGAAATCCACTCTTGTCTAGGTTCCAGATAAACTCGGGGCAATTTCCTGTGCCTAACTTTGTTAATTGGTTCTCTCCAACAATGAATAAAAACCATAAATCACAAAAAGATCATGTGACATTTTTTCTTGCCAGTTGCATTAGACCACTTTTTCCTGAGACTGAATTTGTAATGCTCAACAAAAATCTTTGCCCAATCATAACCTGGTACCTTTTCTTTGAACAGGTGTGTAATTTCGTTGGTGTACAAATAACTTTATTTAATTTCTCTCATCTTGACCAATGTACAGTATGCCCAAATCCTAACTCTGCTACACATTTAATGCATGTTGCAAGTGTCTGCTCAGTTTGTACAGGTAATTTCAACTTTGGACCTTGTTTCTTGAGTTTAATAACTTCTACTAGCAAGAATGCATTGTCATAGCATTGATGTGGACACTTGGTATTTTTTGCAGTGAACCTGACACTAGTGCCATCTCTTCTTTGATAATGACATCCACAGCAGTCTCGGTATAGAGCTTTAGGCTTGGTTTGTAGTTTCATGGCATTTTTGTTGACTACACTTTATTTACAGTAACAAAATAAAAATAACCAAGATGTATAGACCTGTCTAGAAATATTTTATGTAGATGGGGTTAATAAAAAAAAACTTGTTTTAAGCCCAAATAGTATTTTCACAGGCGGGATAAACAAAAAAGAGCCACAAGGCTTTCCCCTAAACAAACATTTTCTTTCACATACTGTATTGCAAAAATTACATCTTCACACTTTCCAACATAAGCAATAACATTCTATAATTAAAACTTAATTAGTGAGACGTAAATAAAAAATAGCAACTTTTTTCTCAAATTTGACACTTTTCATCAGTTCGTCCTATCTCAGAAATGAACAGATGTAGGGGCAAGATTTTAATAACACTTCTGAAGGATAACGTGGGCTACTTATAGTATGTTTATAAAAAATATCAATATAATAGGAAACCAAATAGGCCTTTTAAGGCCTATTTGGTTTCACCCCAACATGCCCTTTTAAGGCCTATTTGGTTTCACCCCAACATGCCCTTTTAAGGCCTATTTGGTTTCACCCCAACATGCCCTTTTAAGGCCTATTTGGTTTCACCCCAACATGCCCTATGTTTTATTTTTCCACCCCAATTGAATATAAATATTTGTCATTGTTGTTTGTGGTCTGCATTGAGTTTGCTAAAGAAGTGATTCCATAGTGTTGTGAACTCTAATAGTATTTGGCTATATGTGTGTGTGTCTTGTGGAAGGCAGGTTTGATAGCACACAAGACAATTTTTCTGATTGTGGACGTCATGAGTAATGCTTTGTTTTTTATTTTAACCATTACTGTAGAGGCTGAATGAAGCAGCATTTATATATTTTGTACGTGTCTTTGTGGATGTTTAATTATTGTAGAGATATGTTATCTTAATATCATCTACTTGTTTTGGATGTGTTGCAGTTTGCCCAGCTTTAAGAGAGGTAGGGTGGTTGGAATGGTATGGAGCTGCATGACAGCTCTAGTCATTGGAATAAAGTCCAAACCATTGAGGTCTGAGTGCTATGTAGTGCTGTAAATGGGTGCTTACTCTTTTCATGAAGACTAGATCAGCTCCTCCTGATCCTGCATGGGACTAGAATATTTTAAAAGTCTGGGTGAAGGATGAGTTTTTGGTAAAGATGGTATATATATTATTGACATGGTTGTTAATGGAGTTAAGGAGGATTGTCTAGTGATGTGCATAAAAGTCTGTTGTTAAGATGATTGATATGTCAGTGTAGTTGAATGTTTTTTGTTAAGTACTGTATCTCTTGGGCTGGCACAGTAGTCGTTGCAGTAAAGTCACAGCCACTGTTGTGGGTTGCATCCTGGTGAAGATCAGATGATGGTCACGGAGGACCCCGATAAGCCTAACATGCTTCCTACCTCTGAATGAGGAATCATGAGATAAGTGGGCAGTGTTGGCTGGCAATTGTTTGAGTTATGAACTGTTTGTATTGCCAATGTTTATGAATTGCTTGTTGCCAAAGTGTGTTTATGTATTCATATTTGTAGGTGACTATTATGAGAACAAAGACTCTGGTGTACTTTGGTGATTGATGGGGTCATGTAGTGATTGTGTATGATTTTGAGAGTAATGGACCATTGTATTATGTAACTCCACTCAACTACCAGAACCCATTTTTAATGATTTAAATACTGTAAAGCTCAATTGAGTATAATGTGATGACCAAACCACATACCAGAAGATGAGACGATGACATTTCGGTCTGTCCTGGACCATTATCAAGTTCATTTTTATGGGACAGAGGGAGAATAGTGTAATCTAGTACAGTACTGTACTGTGATTATGTTAATGAATGTTGAATGATAAAAGATAATTTTAATAAATAAAGTAAATTTTCAATAAAATTTTGTGGCACATCAAAGGAAATTGCCAATCTACCTAAGAGTATATCATACTGCTATTTAATTTGCTTACAGGTAAGATGCAATCACTAAATTCTTTGCATCTGCAATGATCATTTTCAAGTCTCCAAGTAGGGTGTGGCTGTGTATGTAACACCTGCCAACCCAGAGTCTTGTACAGATTCACCAGGCCATTGCAATCAGTGGATGTTGGCCACACAACCCTTCATTAGGATACGCCATATGGCACAGTATAATATGTGGATACTGGTCAAGAAACTCAAGTATATAGTAACATGCTAAGTATATTATGAATTTGTAGCCATTATGTGTATATTTACATATAGCAGGGTCCCAGTATAGTACAGCTGGGTTTGTTTTCGACTCGCTGTTTAGAATTCCGGGTTCGAATCCCAGACGGGACAGAAATGATTGGGTGCATTTCCTATTGCTTAATGCCTGTCCACCTATGCACAAATGGGTACCCAGAAGTTAACTTGTTGTGGGGTTGCATTCTGAGGAGGGTCAGTAATTCAACCCTGGGGAAGACCTCGATATAGGCCTCATATGTAAAGCATGCATAATCTGGCTGCCTGTCCCCTGACATAAGGAATCATTAATATTATTGAGAAAATCAGTAGAAGCCATGATGACTCCAGCTGATTTTCATTGATATATCATGTTAATGTGATTTCTCTGTGCATTATTATTATTATTTATGTTCTGCTGTATATGCACTTGATTACTCTATTACTTTTGGAAAGTATTCTTTAAGTAAATCATTCTTTTATTTTGGTAAACAATTGACATGCATGTGCATAATAGGCCTCATGTTCCCAACAATGGAAAGCCACTTGCACAGGATTCCTTCCACTACAACAAGATTTGCTTTGGTTTTGTATTGTTAGGGATAGGGAAAGCCTGTTTGGTTTATTGAAGACCCCTCTTGGCCAAGTTCTGATACTGACTTTCTATTTTTCTATTCGAACCTGCACCCTGGGGTACTCCCAAGCATGCATCGTAAATCACTGGACCACAATATGCTAAATGTAATGTAACCTGGGATTCGACTGAATCCTCTAGAGGTCCTGAGGCATCGACCCATACCAAATCAAGGTTTCACACATATCGCATATACAGTACAGTGGCACTGTACCTCCTTTTACAAATTTAATTCGTTCCCAGAGACAGGTGGTAACTCGAAACAAATTTTCCCATAAATAATGTAAATTGAATTATTCTGTTCTGCACACCCAAAAATATTAACTTCAAAATACATTTCATACATAAAACACACACACACACACACACACACATTTTGTACTATAGTATGTACAAGTTATAGCTTACCTTTATTGATAACTCTTGTTGGCATATGGAAGATGGGGAGGAGGAGAGGTGTTACTGTTTGGAAGGGGAGTCCCATTCCATTATAACTTCAGGCAGTGAGGACTTTTCTGAGGTACTCTCTCTCTCCTACGTTTTGCCTGCATACCACTAGGACCTGGTTGTGGCTCACTGCTTGTTTTTCTCACTAAGAACCTTTCCATAGAGGCTTGTTTTTCCCTACATTATTGGGAAATCTCGTTTTCCATATGTTTTTTCCTATAAAATGTGATGCTATGCCACTAACAAGCATAGCATTTTGGGCAGGTCCTTAATCCTACCTCACTCCTCTATTGTCAACCCATGTCTGTTATTTTTTTTAATCAACACTGTTTGTCAACCTATTGTATTTGTGCTGCTTTTTCAGTCATGTTCCCCCCCCCCCCCCCTTTTTTTTTTTTTTTTTTTTTATCTTTATTTGTATTTGTTCTCAACACTTTTTATTCTTTATGCTCAATTAGTATTAAGTTCTAGATATTAATGTTTTTCTTGCCCAAAACGCATTGCGTAATAGTGGCTTTAGGCATTGTATGTACTAGCTCTATCTATATATCAATCCATTAATGTAACATCACTTGTATGTATGTACCTTACCTGAATAAACATATTTATTTATTTATTTAATCTAACATAATCAGGTTAGATGAAAAGGTACATTGTAGAAAAATTTTATATCTTTTTATTTTTTTATTTATATATACCTGTACAAGCGTTCTTACATTCTTGTACAGCCACTAGCACGCATAGCATTTCAGGCAAGTCCTTAATATTATGTTTGCCAGAATACGACCCGCCAAATCGTTTAACAACCAGGTACCCATTCACTGCTGGGTGAACAGAGGCTACAGTTAAGGATTTGCACCCAGTAAATCCTCCCCAGCCAGGATACAAACCCAGGACAAAGCGTTTGCGAAATGCCAGGCTAGCGTCTTACCACTATGCCACGGGGACTGGTAATATCAACATATAACTACAATATAAATTGACATAGGTGATTATACTGAAGATATATGTCTTGAATACTAATATTGGGGAGGTGGGTAGTACAAAATACAGTATATGAAGCACAAGGTAGGAAACTATGGGGATGAAATTAGGTACTTTTTGGTTTTACTTTTGAATAAGACAGGTTGGATTTTTTTTTTTAATTCATTAAGGATTAGGGAGTGAGTTCCATAGACTGGGTCCTTTTATTTGCATGGAGTGTTTGCACAGATTTAGTTTGGCTCTTGGAATACTGTATCAGAGATATTTATTTCTGGTGTGGTGCTCATGGGTTCTATTACACCTATCAAGGAAAAGTTTCAGATCAAGATTAGCATTTAGGAACAAGGTTTTGTACATGTAAAGAGGACATGCGAATGTGTGGAACTAGTGTGTGATCAGCATGTTCAGATACTTAAACAGAGGGGCAGTGTGTTGTCTGAAGACAGTTATTGTTATAGTTCTGATAGCAGATTTTTGTTAAGTGATGATGGGCTTGAGGTAATTTGCAGTAGTTGAACCCCATGCACAGATACCGTATGTAAGATAGGGATAGATTAGTGCATAGTATAATGAGGGGAGAGCAGAGTGGGTTTAAGCAGAGTGGGAGAGAAGAGCCGAGTTTACATTCTTTTAAAGCCACTTGCATATATAGCGTTTTGGGCAGGTCCTTGATCCGAATTTTCCCTGGAATATGACCCGCCAAATTGTTTAACAACCAGGTTCCCATTCTCTGCTGGGTGAACAGAGACTACAGTTAAGGATGTAGTGGTAAGACACCATTACAGATAAGGTGCAGTGGTAAGACACTCGCCCGAAGCGCCGGGCGAGTGTCTTACCACTGCACCACAGGGACTTCTGTCCTAACTTGATTATGGCTGCCTGGCCTCTTCCCTAACTCTTTGTCGACTTGATACTCTGCACCATACTGGGTACACTTCAGCTCTGGTGCCTTTCGTTTGTCCCACACCCAGAGCTTTTATACTGAAACCAATCTCTGATCTCTACAGGATCATTGTGATCATTACTGCAGTGAAATGCAGTCCTGCAACATTCTCACTCTCGCTTGTGCCAAGCTTTAACAACTGCCGTGTAGAAGGACCCTGCTCCCTCTCGCCACCCTTCTTTTCCTATAAGAATGACTTTTGTTTGCAAGATATTCTTGTCAAGTCTCACGTCGTCCTGATGATTTTATCGAGCTGGATTTTGAATTTCAGCAATGTTTTGGTCCTTATGGCTTTGGCGGGTAGGCGGTTCCATGGGTTTATAACCCTATGGATGAAAAGCATCTCCTGATTTCTGTCCTACACTGTGGTATCTTGAGCTTGAAACTGTTGTTTCTTATTTCTGTTACATCTGACGTTCTAAAGAAGTGGTCTGGGTCAATGTGTTGGTAACCAACGTAAAACAGATGGTGGTGTTATTTTTTAGGACATATTGTTTCCACATAAAAAAAGGGAAGAAAATTAAGTTCACATTCAGTACTTAGGTTGTAAGTGTGTTTAAGGAGAACTTGTAACCGGTTAATACTGTGACACAGACGTATTTGTAGAGCAGATGACAGGACTAGATTATACCTGTTGCCTGGTCAATAAAGTTTTGTGGTGGCCTTCTGTTTTCGCAATTTGTTCTACTTCTTAACAGAATCTAAAGCAGTGGTTAGTGCAGTCGCCTCACCACCGATTGGCCTCTAGTTCCATTCACGGGTAGGGCGAGATAATTGGCCACATTTCTATACATCTGATGCCTCTGTTCACCTAGCAATAAATAGGTACCCCAGGAGTTAGACGACTATTGTGGGTTGCACCCTGGAAAAGTTCAGTCATTGGCCAAGGAAGACCTTGATAAGCCTAATGAGAAACCATTATTGTAATTAAGCACAATATCAGACATTAGTGCATAAATGCAAGCAAGCATAAACCCTGAATCTAACATTTATGCCAACACCTTGATAACCAAAACTGCAATTATTATTCAGGAAACATTGCTAACAACACCCAGAATCGCCATAATGTATCGGTAATTGATCTCAAAGTAAGGTTTCTAAAGAAACAATATGATGAAATCGCTTTACAAAAAATACTCTACAAGTAGTTTTCTTCCGTAACCCTATCAGAAGCATGGCTAACAAGGAATCTAATTGAATATTTAACTAATGGTCAAAATGTTAGTTAAACACAATCCAGAGGGTCGTTCTAAAAGTGAGAAAATGCGACTGGAAAAATGTTAAGGTGGAGTACAGCACAGTTCAATTTTAGGGAACTTTGTCTCTAAACATTAATCAACGAGATGTATGCTAACATCACGAAACATCCTCGAGCAAATTTGTATTGACACAAAGATGTATTGGAGTGGACAACAACATTGTTTTCCATTGTTTTTCCATTCATTAGCACCATGAATGGTCAGACGGCTAGAATTAAATGTTTGCCAGTGTTGAGGATCAAGAGTATCTTGCACGCAGGGCATAACAGTACATATTCCCTAACTACCATATCAAATGTGCTTCATTGAAGTAAATTAGTCTTGTGATCCTTTCCCAGTAGAGTTTATTCCTTAATGTGATTGTACTTTTGGTTCTCTTATTTGAATAAATTTTATTTTGATAAGTTGGATATACAGAGAGAATGGGAGGGGTAGGAAGAGTGTGACAGTGACACAAACAGTGACAGAGAGAAAGTGAGCGCGCAACACGTGGGAAAGACAGACAACACAAGACTTACAGGTTCATGACTTGGAAATAAACTGGGAAAGCGGACACTCGAGATGTGAGAAGTTGAGGGCGTGGCAGACCCGTCGACCCGAAGTCTCCCAGGCTCCACATCCAATAGATCCAACATCTTTCAGCCCCACTCGTCCACATGCAAGTCGTAGATCTTGTCCAGCGATTTCGAGACGTGATTACCAACAAACGAAGTCCATCAATTGTATTCATACCATGGAATATGCCCGTGTGCACGTACCATGGTATGTGTCCGTGTGCACGTACCATGGTATGTGTCCGTGTGCACGTACCATGGTATGTGTCCGTGTGCACGTACCATGGTATGTGTCCGTGTGCACGTACTATGGTATGCGTCCGTGTGCACACTTCGAGATCATGAGAGTACCAGATCATAATTCGTAATTTAGAAAGCCTGTGTGGGAAGGGGAAATTAAAGTTCGATCCGTTGCAGTATTTTGTTAATTTCAAGTCACGTTCTTGTCACGCTGTTGTTTACTAGAGCAATGTAAGCAACTAGTGGACTTTCACGGTTCTTGTTTATTATGAACGCAATGTTGCATGTGTGTGCACGCACGCCCTTCGTGACGGTCCAGCTCTGACCCGCCAGCGGTCCAGGACGTGGGCGTGGCCACAGCCAAGACGATCCTGGCGCCAGTCTACTGCCTGACGCCGCCCACGTGTTGTGTCTGATGCATTAGGAAGCACAACTGCTCTTGCTAAGTAAAATTTGCCTTGAACCTCACTCGCCACGCCCTGATGGTACTCCAGGCACGCCCTGTTGGTACTCTAGGCAGGCCCTGTTGGTACTCCAGCCACGCCCTGTTGGTACTGCAGGCAGGCCCTGTTGGTACTCCAGCCACGCCCTGTTGGTACTGCAGGCAGGCCCTGTTGGTACTCCAGGCACGCCCTGTTGGTACTCCAGGCACGTCATGTTGGTACTCCAGGCACGCCATGTTGGTACTCCAGCCACGCCCTGTTGGTACTCCAGCCACGCCCTGTTGGTACTCCAGGCACGCCCTGTTGGTACTCCAGGCACGCCCTGTTGGTACTCCAGGCACGCCCTGTTGGTACTCCAGCCACGTCCTGTTGGTACTCCAGGCACGCCCTGTTGGTACTCCAGGCACGCCCTGTTGGTACTCCAGCCACGCCCTGTTGGTACTCCAGGCACGCCATGTTGGTACTCCAACCACGTCCTGTTGGTACTCCAGCCACGCCCTGTTGACATCTTCACCACCCCCGTGATCCATTTTCTTTGCCCTTGGAGGTAACCCAATTAACCTTGGATTATGGGCGGAGGACACCGTATGATCATGGGAGACTGAGCTCGGTGAATGACTGACATAGAATTAATAATAATAATAATAATAATAATAAAATAATATTATTAAAAATACTAATATTTATTATTATTATTAAAAAGATTACATAGGGTATGATTGCTTTGTTTACTTATATGTATTTATATAAATAATTTTGTCGGGGGATAGGCAGCGCCGAGATACATACATATTAGGGTCTTATCGAGGTCGCCTACTTTAAAGTGGAATTACAGACCCTCCCCAGGATGCAACCCCACAACAGTTGCCTATATATTAGGTACGTATTTTCTGGTAGGTGAACAGAGGCACAAGGTGTTGATTAACGTGCCTAACACTTATTGTTCCGGCCGGGATTCCTGATTAAGTCAAGAACGAACCCGACTGTGTTACCAAGACGTACACAGAGGTGTGTATACACTGAGAGTTTAGTCCAGGACTAAAGTAAACTTGCTGGTTGGTCAGGAAGTTATTCTAGCGGTGTTATTAACCCTGCAGATGCTGAGAGGACTTTAGCTCGACACCAAGCTACATCGGGTATTATTTTCACGACACTTTGTGTTTTTCCTTCCTCGAGGTACGTGTGTGTGCTTGTTGCCCATAACCTCAATACCTCAAGGCTCCCAGCAAGTGTGTCGTACTATCTTTAGTACCATTATTACCATCTTAAGTAGTCCTAGTGATTTTCGGGCCCAGCCCCCAATCCATCCAAATAAGATAATGTTACGCTACATTATCTACATGTTGAATAAGAAAACTGGGATTAAAACTACCTTAACAAGCTAACAATATACAGTATTCATATAATTATTTATATTCGAGAAGATACATTTGGGTTGTGAGAGTACTCCGGTACAAAAACATTTTTTTTTTTACATTCTTACAAAGCTATTAATACGCATAGCATCCCCACAAAGGTGCCAGAAAATTCCCAGTAACGAATGGGTAGAAAAGCACCTGAAACTTGTTAAAGTAATCAATGGTGGCTTGTGTAAGTAAACGAAAAAGTTGGCAACACCTGAGACAAACTCTAGCCTCATATACAGGTCTCTTAGTGCATTTAGGAATACAATGAATTTGAGGGCACTTTGTAATCTTAGAACTGTGACAAACTGCTTAACAAAGAAGGTAATAAATAAGGTATAAAAAGAGAACTGTGTCACAATAGTTCCGTCATCCTAGATGCCTCACAGGATTCAAAACTGGGAAGGGGGGCAGCTCCCTCCTTGCAGTTATCACCAAATTTCCCTAACTAATATTTTGAAACAAATTTATTGATTTAACCAAACCCTTCACATTTCCACTAGCTAGCAACAAACGCCTACATCCATAGGAACTAATCCTACAACACATTCCTACGATACTTAATGGTGTTCTGGGTACAGTTACCAAACTCCGTCCCTTTTATATGACAAAGAGGCGGCAACGCTGTCTCTCTCTGCCTCCATTTGGGAAAAAAATAACCGGTTTCTGTGTTAGGCTCGACAGCAGGCAGGAAACCTTTAACTTGTGTGTCCATATGGGCCAATCTCTCATATGATGAACGGAACTCACAATATGAGAACTCTTATGCGAATTAAATTAAACCAGAGATTATATTACATTCTCCCGCACACTCTTATTCCCTTTAAATTCAAATACATAGGCCTGATTTGCATATCATAATACACTAATTACTAAATAATTTGCAAATTGTCATAGGAAAACTTAAAAACATAATGCAAAATATTCTTATATTAAAATTAAACAAAAAGCCTAACGTAAATTTATCTACTCTTATATCTACTTCATATTACAGAGGCAAAATATACGATGTGCTTACTGCAGTTCACCTCAATAATGTCTTTAATCAATAACACTAGTATACAAATTATGTATTCAATTTACATATACAAATTAACATAGGTGATTTCAGCTGTGGCTGTCCTAGTCCGTAAGTGTGTGTGTCATATGACCTAAACCTGTCCCACGCCCCCGCTCCCAGGGTGTGTGGGAGCGCCCTTGTGTGTACAGTCAGTGCCTGGGTGGAGGACACAAGTGTCCTTCACACGTAACGGCGCCGTCCACACCCTATCCTACACCTTCCTAGCCATTCCCTAGAAGTAAATATTCCTCCCATAACATGCACGCACTCTCCCACGGCATGCTTACTCTCTCCCTCCCTTTTCTATCACTATTGGTGTTGAACCCAGTAGCCATTTCCCGGGCAATTCTACAGCTTATTTAAGTCATACTGGAGAATTTTTACAATCCTCATATCACGACTCTTGTCATTAATTATGGATCGTCCGCAAACATCGACACATAAGACTCGTCTCTTGTAGAGAAGTCGTTTGTATAATGGAGAAATAGTATGGGTGCCAGCACCGATCCTTGAGGCACCCCGCTTGTTACCTTAGGCAAGTCCGACTCCTCTCCCCTCACTGTGACTGACTCCTGTCTGCTAGGTAAGTTCCTTACCCATGTTTTCCTCTTACTCTCGTCTGCCTCTTTAGTTTGTGTAGTCTTCTGTTGTAAGGTACTGTATCAAAGGCTTTTTAGCAGTACAGAAATACGCAATCTGCCCAACCGTCTCTGTCCTCCCTTATTTTCGTTACTTTATCAGAACTTCAGTTCGTTAGGCATGATTTCCCTTTCCTAAGGCCATGTTGATGTTTGTTTACATACCTAATTCTCTTAAGATGTGTAGCAAGTTTGTGTGTGTACTTGCCTAGTTGTGCTTGCGGGGTTGGGCAAGGCTCTTTAGGCCCGCTTCTCAACTGTCAATCAACCGATGTACAGGTCAGCCTCCACCACCACACTTCCTAATGCATTCCATTTGTTAACTTCTCTGACACTAAAGTGCTTTCTAATACCTCTATGGCTCATTTGGGTACTCAATTTCCACGTGTCAACTTGTTCGTACCCCCCCCCCCCCTTGTGTTAAATCACACGAAATTGAAATTGAAATAAGTTTATTGAGGTAAAATACACACAAAGGGATGAGGTAGCCCAAGCTATTCTCACCCCGTTCAGTACATCGTGTTAATACATACATAGACACACATCACAAACAATAAACATATTACCAAACATTCTGAGAGATAAACATCTACATATCCAAAATCACACGATGTGTTGTGTGAAACTAAACAAAATAATACATAACCGCGCCGAAGACCATCAAAAAGAACGTGTCGCAGTTCGTGATGATATAATTCCAGTCCTTTACACAAGTCTCTCGCTCCGGTTAACCGGTTCGTTACGTAACAACGACTCGCTCCGGTTACTTTGTTCGCTATGTAAAAACAAGATCGACATCCGGTCTCATGTTCCAAATGCTCTAGTTGGCGATGCTGATGAAAAAAATGATTTTTTTTTTATAATTATCGTTAATAAGTGTTGCTCTGTGTCGTGTGTTGACCGTGTTGAAAGAAAAGGTACATATATGTTTGTATATATGGAACCTGACCTCTTAAAAAAGAACGTCGCATTTCGATCCTATGCGTTACCTAAGGCCAAAAATTGTCGTACTAGAAAATGGAAGCGATTGTCGAAAGTAACGTAATGTTCCGTTTGTTGTTTTGGGTCCTTTTATAGGATAGGAGAGGACGCTTTAAATTGACCGTTTTCTCTGATGTTGGAAAACCTTAGGAGGACGGACTAATATATATATATGTATTGACAATTTACAACAATTTACAATTTTATTGAGATAAGGTGTGGAGGAGGTGGACGTTCTCCGTAAAGATATTTTATATTATTGGAGTTCATCCAGTAGATACTATGTTGACCCCTCCACCAGTACTTACAGCAGTATGGTCCCCCCTCCACCAGTACTTACAGGAGTACAGTCTCACAGAGTATGGACCCCCCTCCACCAGTACTTACAGCAGTATGGTCCCCTCCACCAGTACTTACAGGAGTATGGTCCCCCTCCACCAGTACTTACAGCAGTATGGCCCCTCCACCAGTACTTACAGCAGTATGGTCCCCTCCACCAGTACTTACAGCAGTATGGACCCCCTCCACCAGTACTTACAGCAGTATAGTCCCCCTCCACCAGTACTTACAGCAGTATGGCCCCCTCCACCAGTACTTACAGCAGTATGGACCCCCTCCACCAGTACTTACAGCAGTATGGTCCCCCTCCACCAGTACTTACAGCAGTATGGCCCCCTCCACCAGTACTTACAGCAGTATGACCCCCTCCACCAGTACTTACAGCAGTATGGACCCCTCCACCTGTACTTACAGCAGTATGGTCCCCCTCCACCAGTACTTACAGCAGTATGGTCCCCCTCCACCAGTACTTACAGCAGTATGGCCTCCCTCCACCAGTACTTACAGCAGTATGGTCCCCCTCCACCAGTACTTACAGGAGTATGGCCCCTCCACCAGTACTTACAGCAGTATGGCCCCCTCCACCAGTACTTACAGTAGTATGGTCCCCCCTCCACCAGTACTTACAGCAGTATGGCCTCCCTCCACCAGTACTTACAGCAGTATGGTCCCCCTCCACCAGTACTTACAGCAGTATGGCCTCCCTCCACCAGTACTTACAGCAGTATGGTCCCCCCTACACCAGTACTTACAGCAGTATGGTCCCCCCTCCACCAGTACTTACAGCAGTATGGTCCCCCCTCCACCAGTACTTACAGGAGTATGGTCCCCCTCCACCAGTACTTACAGCAGTATGGTCCCCCTCCACCAGTACTTACAGCAGTATGGCCCCCTCCACCAGTACTTAAAGCAGTATGGCCCCCTCCACCAGTACTTACAGGAGTATGGTCCCCTCCACCAGTACTTACAGCAGTATGACCCCTCCACCAGTACTTACAGCAGTATGACCCCTCCACCAGTACTTACAGCAGTATGACCCCTCCACCAGTACTTACAGCAGTATGACCCCTCCACCAGTACTTACAGCAGTATGACCCCTCCACCAGTACTTACAGCAGTATGGCCCCCTCCACCAGTACTTACAGCAGTATGGTCCCCTCCACCAGTACTTACAGCAGTATGGCCTCCCTCCACCAGTACTTACAGCAGTATGGTCCCCTCCACCAGTACTTACAGGAGTATGGTCCCCCTCCACCAGTACTTACAGCAGTATGGTCCCCCTCCACCAGTACTTACAGCAGTATGGCCCCCTCCACCAGTACTTACAGCAGTATGGTCCCCCTCCACCAGTACTTACAGCAGTATGGCCCCCTCCACCAGTACTTAAAGCAGTATGGCCCCCTCCACCAGTACTTACAGGAGTATGGTCCCCTCCACCAGTACTTACAGCAGTATGACCCCTCCACCAGTACTTACAGCAGTATGGCCCCCCTCCACCAGTACTTACAGGAGTATGGCCCCTCCACCAGTACTTACAGCAGTATGGCCCTCCTCCACCAGTACTTACAGCAGTATGGCCCCCTCCACCAGTACTTACAGCAGTATGACCCCTCCACCAGTACTTACAGCAGTATGACCCCTCCACCAGTACTTACAGCAGTATGGCCCCCTCCACCAGTACTTACAGCAGTATGGCCCCCTCACCAGTACTTACAGCAGTATGGTCCCCCTCCACCAGTACTTACAGCAGTATGGCCCCTCCACCAGTAATTACAGCAGTATGGCCCCCTCCACCAGTACTTACAGCAGTATGGCCCCCTCCACCAGTACTTACAGCAGTATGACCCCTCCACCAGTACTTACAGCAGTATGACCCCTCCACCAGTACTTTCAGCAGTATGGTCCCCCTCCACCAGTACTTACAGCAGTATGGTCCCCCTCCACCAGTTCTTACAGCAGTATGGTCCCCCTCCACCAGTACTTACAGCAGTATGGTCCCCCTCCACCAGTACTTACAGCAGTATGGTCCCCCTCCACCAGTACTTACAGCAGTATGGTCCCCCTCCACCAGTACTTACAGCAGTATGGTCCCCCTCCACCAGTACTTACAGCAGTATGGTCCCCCTCCACCAGTACTTACAGCAGTATGGCCTCCCTCCACCAGTACTTACAGCAGTATGGTCCCCCTCCACCAGTACTTACAGCAGTATGGTCCCCCTCCACCAGTACTTACAGCAGTATGGCCTCCCTCCACCAGTACTTACAGCAGTATGGTCCCCCTCCACCAGTACTTACAGCAGTATGGTCCCCCTCCACCAGTACTTACAGCAGTATGGCCCCTCCACCAGTACTTACAGCAGTATGGCCCCCCTCCACCAGTACTTACAGCAGTATGGCCCCTCCACCAGTACTTACAGCAGTATGGCCCCTTCCACCAGTACTTACAGCAGTATGGTCCCCCTCCACCAGTACTTACAGCAGTATGGTCCCCTCCACCAGTACTTACAGCAGTACGGCCCCTCCACCAGTACTTACAGCAGTATGGCCCCCCTCCACCAGTACTTACAGCAGTATGGTCCCCCTCCACCAGTACTTACAGCAGTATGGTCCCCCTCCACCAGTACTTACAGCAGTATGGTCCCCTCCACCAGTACTTACAGCAGTATGGCCCCCCTCCACCAGTACTTACAGCAGTATGGCCCCCTCCACCAGTACTTACAGCAGTATGACCCCTCCACCAGTACTTACAGCAGTATGGCCCCCTCCACCAGTACTTACAGCAGTATGGCCCCCCTCCACCAGTACTTACAGGCAGTATGGCCCCCTCCACCAGTACTTACAGCAGTATGGTCCCCCTCCACCAGTACTTACAGCAGTATGGTCCCCCTCCACCAGTACTTACAGCAGTATGGCCCCCTCCACCAGTACTTACAGCAGTATGGCCCCCTCCACCAGTACTTACAGCAGTATGGCCCCCTCCACCAGTACTTACAGCAGTATGGCCCCCCTCCACCAGTACTTACAGCAGTATGGCCCCCCTCCACCAGTACTTACAGCAGTATGGCCCCCTCCACCAGTACTTACAGCAGTATGGTCCCCCTCCACCAGTACTTACAGCAGTATGGTCCCCCTCCACCAGTACTTACAGCAGTATGGTCCCCCCTCCACCAGTACTTACAGCAGTATGGTCCCCTCCACCAGTACTTACAGCAGTATGGTCCCCCTCCACCAGTACTTACAGCAGTATGGTCCCCCCTCCACCAGTACTTACAGCAGTATGGTCCCCCTCCACCAGTACTTACAGCAGTATGGTCCCCCCTCCACCAGTACTTACAGCAGTATGGCCCCCCTCCACCAGTACTTACAGCAGTATGGTCCCCCTCCACCAGTACTTACAGCAGTATGGTCCCCCTCCACCAGTACTTACAGCAGTATGGCCTCCCTCCACCAGTACTTACAGCAGTATGGTCCCCCTCCACCAGTACTTACAGCAGTATGGTCCCCCTCCACCAGTACTTACAGCAGTATGGCCCCCCTCCACCAGTACTTACAGCAGTATGGCCCCCCTCCACCAGTACTTACAGCAGTATGGCCCCTCCACCAGTACTTACAGCAGTATGGCCCCCCTTCCACCAGTACTTACAGCAGTATGGTCCCCCTCCACCAGTACTTACAGCAGTATGGTCCCCCTCCACCAGTACTTACAGCAGTATGGCCCCCTCCACCAGTACTTACAGCAGTATGGCCCCCCTCCACCAGTACTTACAGCAGTATGGTCCCCCTCCACCAGTACTTACAGCAGTATGGTCCCCCTCCACCAGTACTTACAGCAGTATGGTCCCCTCCACCAGTACTTACAGCAGTATGGCCCCCTCCACCAGTACTTACAGCAGTATGGCCCCCCTCCACCAGTACTTACAGCAGTATGGCCCCCTCCACCAGTACTTACAGCAGTATGGCCCCCCTCCACCAGTACTTACAGCAGTATGGCCCCCCTCCACCAGTACTTACAGCAGTATGGCCTCCCTCCACCAGTACTTACAGCAGTATGGCCCCCCTCCACCAGTACTTACAGCAGTATGGCCCCCCTCCACCAGTACTTACAGCAGTATGACCCCCTCCACCAGTACTTACAGCAGTATGGCCCCCCTCCACCAGTACTTACAGCAGTATGGGCTCCCTCCACCAGTACTTACAGGAGTATGGCCCCCCTCCACCAGTACTTACAGCAGTATGGCCTCCCTCCACCAGTACTTACAGCAGTATGGCCCCCCTCCACCAGTACTTACAGCAGTATGGCCCCTCCACCAGTACTTACAGGAGTATGGTCCCCCTCCACCAGTACTTACAGCAGTATGGTCCCCTCCACCAGTACTTACAGCAGTATGGCCCCCCTCCACCAGTACTTACAGCAGTATGGTCCCCTCCACCAGTACTTACAGCAGTATGGTCCCCCTCCACCAGTACTTACAGCAGTATGGCCTCCCTCCACCAGTACTTACAGCAGTATGGCCCCCCTCCACCAGTATTTACAGCAGTATGGTCCCCTCCACCAGTACTTACAGCAGTATGGCCCCTCCACCAGTACTTACAGCAGTATGGCCCCCCCTCCACCAGTACTTACAGCAGTATGGTCCCCTCCACCAGTACTTACAGCAGTATGGTCCCCCTCCACCAGTACTTACAGCAGTATGGCCCCCCCTCCACCAGTACTTACAGCAGTATGGTCCCCCCTCCACCAGTACTTACAGCAGTATGGCCCCCCCTCCACCAGTACTTACAGCAGTATGGCCCCCCCTCCACCAGTACTTACAGCAGTATGGTCCCCTCCACCAGTACTTACAGCAGTATGGCCTCCCCTCCACCAGTACTTACAGCAGTATGGCCTCCCCTCCACCAGTACTTACAGCAGTATGGCCTCCCTCCACCAGTACTTACAGCAGTATGGTCCCCCTCCACCAGTACTTACAGCAGTATGGCCCCCCCTCCACCAGTACTTACAGCAGTATGGCCCCCCCTCCACCAGTACTTACAGCAGTATGGTCCCCCCTCCACCAGTACTTACAGCAGTATGGCCCCCCCTCCACCAGTACTTACAGCAGTATGGTCCCCCCTCCACCAGTACTTACAGCAGTATGGTCCCCCCTCCACCAGTACTTACAGCAGTATGGCCCCCCCTCCACCAGTACTTACAGCAGTATGGCCCCCCTCCACCAGTACTTACAGCAGTATGGTCCCCTCCACCAGTACTTACAGCAGTATGGCCTCCCCTCCACCAGTACTTACAGCAGTATGGTCCCCCCTCCACCAGTACTTACAGCAGTATGGCCCCCCTCCACCAGTACTTACAGCAGTATGGTCCCCCCTCCACCAGTACTTACAGCAGTATGGCCCCCCCTCCACCAGTACTTACAGCAGTATGGTCCCCCTCCACCAGTACTTACAGCAGTATGGCCCCCCCTCCACCAGTACTTACAGCAGTATGGCCCCCCCTCCACCAGTACTTACAGCAGTATGGTCCCCTCCACCAGTACTTACAGCAGTATGGCCTCCCCTCCACCAGTACTTACAGCAGTATGGCCTCCCCTCCACCAGTACTTACAGCAGTATGGCCTCCCTCCACCAGTACTTACAGCAGTATGGCCTCCCCTCCACCAGTACTTACAGCAGTATGGCCTCCCTCCACCAGTACTTACAGCAGTATGGTCCCCTCCACCAGTACTTACAGCAGTATGGTCCCCCTCCACCAGTACTTACAGCAGTATGGTCCCCTCCACCAGTACTTACAGCAGTATGGTCCCCTCCACCAGTACTTACAGCAGTATGACCCCTCCACCAGTACTTACAGCAGTATGACCTCCCCTCCACCAGTACTTACAGCAGTATGGTCCCCCCCTCCACTAGTACTTACAGCAGTATGGCCTCCCCTCCACCAGTACTTACAGCAGTATGGCCTCCCTCCACCAGTACTTACAGCAGTATGGTCCCCTCCACCAGTACTTACAGCAGTATGGTCCCCTCCACCAGTACTTACAGCAGTATGGCCTCCCTCCACTAGTACTTACAGCAGTATGGCCTCCCCTCCACCAGTACTTACAGCAGTATGGTCCCCTCCACCAGTACTTACAGCAGTATGGTCCCCTCCACCAGTACTTACAGCAGTATGGTCCCCTCCACCAGTACTTACAGCAGTATGGTCCCCTCCACCAGTACTTACAGGAGTATGGCCCCCTCCACCAGTACTTACAGCAGTATGGCCTCCCCTCCACCAGTACTTACAGCAGTATGGCCTCCCTCCACCAGTACTTACAGCAGTATGGCCTCCCTCCACCAGTACTTACAGCAGTATGGCCTCCCTCCACCAGTACTTACAGCAGTATGGCTTCCCTCCACCAGTACTTACAGCAGCATGACCTACAGTGTTGCTCGACTACTCAGCTCGACACTGAGGTTCTGGCAACACCGACAAACAATTAAGTGAGTGTTGTCACATGAACTATGAAGGCCCGGTATGGTGATGATGTTTGGCTTAATGGCCTGGTTCACTTTCACTCTAATTGCCACTTCCCTAATCCAGTAGAGTTTTTATTGATGTCTCGAGGGGTGGTACTGCAAGTAGGTGGTACTCACTTATCTGTGTCTGCGAGCTCTAGCTCCCAGACCCGGCTTTTCTAGTCATCGGTTGTGTACTCACCTAGTTGTACTCACCTAGTTGTGTTTGCGGGGGTTGAGCTCTGGCTCTTTGGCCCCGCCTCTCAACCGTCAATCAACAGGTGTACAGATTCATGAGCCTATCGGGCTCTGTCATATCTACACTTGAAACTGTGTATGGAGTCAGCCTCCACCACATCACTTCCTAATGCATTCCATTTGTCAACCACTCTGACACTAAAAAAGTTCTTTCTAATATCTCTGTGGCTCATTTGGGCACTCAGTTTCCACCTGTGTCCCCTTGTGCGTGTTCCTCTTGTGTTAAATAGACTGTCTTTATCTACCCTATCAATCCCCTTCAGAATCTTGAATGTGGTGATCATGTCCCCCCTAACTCTTCTGTCTTCCAGCGAAGTGAGGTTTAATTCCCGTAGTCTCTCCTCGTAGCTCATACCTCTCAGCTCGGGTACTAGTCTGGTGGCAAACCTTTGAACCTTTTCCAGTTTAGTCTTATCCTTGACTAGATATGGACTCCATGCTGGGACTGCATACTCCAGGATTGGCCTGACATATGTGGTATACAAAGTTCTGAATGATTCTTTACACAAGTTTCTGAATGCCGTTCGTATGTTGGCCAGCCTGGCATATGCCGCTGATGTTATCCGCTTGATATGTGCTGCAGGAGACAGGTCTGGCGTGATATCAACCCCCAAGTCTTTTTCCTTCTCTGACTCCTGAAGAATTTCCTCTCCCAGATGATACCTTGTATCTGGCCTCCTGCTCCCTACACCTATCTTCATTACATTACATTTGGTTGGGTTAAACTCTAACAACCATTTGTTCGACCATTCCTTCAGCTTGTCTAGGTCTTCTTGAAGCCTCAAACAGTCCTCTTCTGTTTTAATCCTTCTCATAATTTTAGCATCGTCCGCAAACATTGAGAGAAATGAATCGATACCCTCCGGGAGATCATTTACATATATCAGAAACAAGATAGGACCGAGTACAGAGCCCTGTGGGACTCCACTGGTGACTTCACGCCAATCGGAGGTCTCACCCCTCACCGTAACTCTCTGCTTCCTATTGCTTAGATACTCCCTTATCCACTGGAGCACCTTACCAGCTACACCTGCCTGTCTCTCCAGCTTATGTACCAGCCTCTTATGCGGTACTGTGTCAAAGGCTTTCCGACAATCCAAGAAAATGCAGTCCGCCCAGCCCTCTCTTTCTTGCTTAATCTGTGTCACCTGATCGTAGAATTCTATCAAGCCTGTAAGGCAAGATTTACCCTCCCTGAATCCATGTTGGCGATTTGTCACGAAGTCCCTTCTCTCCAGATGTGTTACCAGGTTTTTTCTCACGATCTTCTCCATCACCTTGCATGGTATACAAGTCAAGGACACTGGCCTGTAGTTCAGTGCCTCTTGTCTGTCGCCCTTTTTGTATATTGGGACCACATTCGCCGTCTTCCATATTTCTGGTAGGTCTCCCGTCTCTAGTGACTTACTATACACTATGGAGAGTGGCAGGCAAAGTGCCTCTGCACACTCTTTCAGTACCCATGGTGAGATCCCATCTGGACCAACAGCCTTTCTAACATCCAGATCCAGCAGGTGTCTCTTGACCTCCTCTCTCGTAATTTCGAACTCCTCCAAGGCCGCCTGGTTTACCTCCCTTTCTCCTAGCACAGTGACCTCACCTTGTTCTATTGTGAAGACCTCCTGGAACCTCTTGTTGAGTTCCTCACACACCTCTCTGTCATTCTCTGTATACCTGTCCTCGCCTGTTCTAAGTTTCAATACCTGTTCTTTCACTGTTGTTTTCCTTCTGATGTGACTGTGGAGTAGCTTTGGTTCGGTCTTGGCTTTGTTTGCTATATCATTTTCAAAATTTTTCTCTGCTTCTCTTCTCACCCTGACGTACTCATTCCTGGTTCTCTGGTATCTCTCTCTGCTTTCTGGTGTTCTGTTATTCCGGAAGTTCCTCCACGCCTTTTTGTTCAGTTTCTTCGCTTCCATACATGCCCTATTATACCATGGATTCTTTTGTTGCTTCTCGGATTTTTCCCTTTGGGCCGGGATGAACCTGTTTACTGCCTCCTGACCTTTTGGGTAACATAGTCCATCATACCCTGTACAGACTTGTCTCTGAGGTCTGTGTCCCAAGGTATTTCACTTAGGAAACTTCTCATCTGTTCATAATTCCCCTTTCGGTATGCCAGCCTTTTGATTCCTAGTTCTTTTTGGGGGGAGATAAGTCCTAGCTCTACCAGGTACTCAAAGTTCAATACACTGTGGTCACTCATTCCCAAGGGCGCTTCCATCTTAACTTCCCTTATATCCCATTCATTTAGGGTAAATATCAAATCAAGCATTGCTGGTTCATCTTCTCCTCTCATTCTTGTTGGTTCTTTGGTGTGCTGGCTTAGAAAGTTTCTTGTTGCCACGTCCAGCAGCTTAGCTCTCCATGTTTCTGGTCCTCCATGCGGGTCTCTGTTCTTCCAATCTATCTTCCCATGTACTCGTCTAGATGTGCTCACCTAGATATGATTCAACCCGTTCTCGCACTTTCTTATAGTCAATATTGACTTATTAAATACGTGCATATGTGACATACTAATTTATTATGAATATTTTAGTTTACCTTGAAAAGCTTCATAGAAAACACCGACCTTACCTAACCTTCTTAGTATGTTAAGATAAGCATCTTATTGCTTCGTAATTACAATTATTACTTGACCTATACCTATAATAGGTTAAGTAATAATTGTAATTACGAAGCAATAGTATGTTTATCTTAACATACTAAGAAGGTTAGGTGAGGTCGGTGTTTTCTATGTAGCTTTTCAAGGTAAACTAAAATCATAATAAATTAGTATGTCACATATGCACTTATTCAATAAGTCAATATTGACTTAAAGAAAGTGCGAGAACGGGTTGTATGATTGCAGGGTTGAGATAGGCTCCTGACCCCGCCTTCTGAACGTTCTTTTATTAATATAACGATTCATTTCTCAAAATTTTTTCATATATACATTAATATATTAACATATTTTCATTACGTACGCGTCTATCTGCGTCCGCTGGATCGAGCTTTAGCTCTTGGACCCCCGCCTTTCTAGCCGCTGGTTATCTAATGCAATGTCTCCTGACCTATTTTCCTATCATATTTACTTTTAAAATTATGACTGGAGCAACCTTGTCTTCACCGTAAACATTTCCTCTTTTTCCACTCTGTCAATCCCTCGTAAGCTTTATATGTTTGTATCATGTGTCCTCTCTTGTTCCCTAGCGACGTCAAGTCTAGTTCTTTCAGTCTTTCTTCATGTCCCACCCAATCTTTCCCTCTTCCCCCATAGGTTCTTTCTATCGGCCCTTTCCATCTTTCCCAACTGCCATCCGGTCTTCCCGATCTGTTGTGTCAGTAATGTTTCCACCGGGGAGCCGGTTGGCCGAGCGGACACCACGTTATACTTGTGATCCTGTGGTCCTGGGTTCGATCCCAAGC